>NW_010308449.1:0-38826 GCF_000700745.2 Antrostomus carolinensis
CCAGCACAGAGCCACCAAGATGGTTAAGGGAATGGAACTTCTCCTTTATGAGGAAAGGCTGAGGGCGCTTGGAGAAGAGGAGACTGAGGGGTGACCTCATTAATGTTTATAAATATATAAGGAGTGAGTGTCACAAGGATGGAGCTAGACTTTTCTCGGTGACAACCAATGATAAGACAAGGGGCAATGGGTGCAAACTGGAACACAGGAGGTTCCACTTAAACTTGAGAAGAAACTTATTTACAGTAAGGGTGACAGAGCACTGGAACAGGCTGCCCAGGGAGGTTGTGGAGTCTCCTTCTCTGGAGACATTCAAAACCCGCCTGGACACCTTCCTGTGTGATCTCATTTAGGTGTTCCTGCTCCAGCAGAAGGATTGGACTAGATGATCTTTTGAGGTCCCTTCCAATCCCTAACATTCTGTGATTCTGTGATTCTGCATGTTGAACAGTGTTCATTTCACTTCATCGCAGTCCACAATGATACCAAAAATGTCCTTAATTCAAATTAACAGAGAAATACAAGATTTGTCAGTCTTGGAAAGCTGTAAATTCATTTCAACAATTGCAGCACAAAAATTTTTTTCCCCCTTGAACATAAGTGTTTCACTGCTATCTTGGAAAAATAAATAAAAACAAAAAATTAAACTGTGATGATGCTTATTTCAGAGTGCTAAGGAGAACATCTTTTCCTTATATACTTATATTTTCATTCCAAATAGATGAAAAAGATATTCACCTCTGGAAATTCTGCATGAGTTGACCTTGGAGATGAGAGCTAGGTAATTATGTTCTCCGAATGTCTTCAGCATATTAAAAAAGTTAGCATTCTTGAAATGATCCTACAATAAAAACCTTGAGAGTTGAATCAAAGAGATAAAGCCTCCGTTCTAGAATAAATGACTTATTCTAGAGGAGCTAAGTTACTTGTAACTTTAAGTGAAAGAATCAGTTGTCTTAACACATTTTATCTGTGGGCAGTGCAACATTCCTCACTGAGGCTTTATGTCTTTGGTGTTTGAATTGCATTTTAGAATATTTTCTTTTCTATGATTCATTTATATGGAAGAATGTTTGCTGTTCCTGAAGAACAACAGGTATTTTGGAACCGTTCATGCATGCAGTTGAAATGACTATTAATTCATCAAAGACCTTTCGTGCCTGTTTCCAGGGGATTTAGTTATGCCTGATAGTATTGGGGGGGAAAAAAAAAAAAAAAAAAAAAAAAAAAGGCAAAATTTCCCTTAAATATTTCCCAAAAAACTTTTTTTTTTTTTTTTTTTTTTTTACTTGGTAGGAAGAAAAGGTGGAAAGCAGTCATACAGGCTTAGGACAATGTTCTGTTTTTCACTAAGTGTGTCCTGAAAGAAAGGAAAGAAATAAAGAAAGGAAGAAACTGATTTTCTTACATAAAAAAGGGGATGAAAAGATTATTTCAAAACACATCAGCAAAATTTCTTTTTTTTTTTTTTCCCCATAATCCAGGAACTGTAGTTCTAAATAAATAGAGACATTCCTAACAACTATTGCATATGATGCAAAATTTTCTCATCATTACAATATCTTGACTGAGTTTCGGTGGTTCTTGCATAGAGTAACAAACCTAAATAGTATTTGAGTACTTAGTTTAAAAACATAGTAAATAAAAGACAGGGGTTATATAGGCAATAAATGCATGTAACTAAGAATCCTAATTAATCAATGAGACTAGGATAATTTATTACTTAATGAAATTTATACTACTTCATACTCATTTTAAAGAGTAAAATCTAACAAACCAAATTTATCAGTACCTGAGTAGAAAGTAACATATATTAGAACATTTTCTTTTCTCATAAATAAAGCCAAGACCATTTAATGAACACAGAAAGCTGTTCTGATAAGAATGTAACCAGAAATAGCTACATGATTTTACAGTTTGAAGTTAACCTCCAAAAATAAGAAATGCAAAATTAATAAAGCCAATTACTTGCTATGGGTAGGCTGAAGAAAAGACATCACTGAAGGCACTCAGAACTTTATTTTGCTAAAGAGCTTGTCAGACTTGATGTTTAGGCATGCCAAAATTGAAGAGACAATTTGTGAGGCAACTCACTAATCGACCTGAAAAAGAATGTAAAAGTCAGGCCTTTCAGACTTCAAATAAAATACTTGAAAATTGACCTCAGGTTGTTTTGTCAACAAATATAGAAATGTGACTATGCATCTCACCAGGGAATACATTTTGTACCAGAGTTGGAAAAACTGAGAGCAAATACCGGTGTTCTTGGGATGGCACAGCCACATGCTTTCCTGACTGCACACCTCATTGGGCTCTGCAATATATTGCATTGATGCACCTTCCAAGTACTGAAAAAACATATCCCTCCCTACCAGATGTTTCTACGGAGGGTCTGGGAAAACAATGAAGACTAGTCAACTTCAAAACACTTTCCTCATCACTGTAACCCCTTTCTCAGTACTTGTGCAGTTCACTGCCTGTTCTACCTCTCAAGAGAAAGGGTCCAAGAGCATTAGATACCAAATGGAAGTGGATGCCAGCAGCAGAGACATGGTTTTCTACCTGACAGAAAGGAGCTTGCCTGGCCTCATTGCCCTAAGACTAGTGTCTGGAAAAGCTGTTCTGTCACTTAAGTAAACCAGTACAAGCTAATATAGGAATAACCACACTGCTCTTTACCTTTAAATTCTACAGATTGTAACAGATATTTGAATTGGTGCACTTCTATTAAAAATACAATAAATATACAGGAGTGTGGAGAAAGATTGATAACACAGTGGCTTAGTGAGCTGGATTAACCTGGGGACTCAAATCCAGGTGTCAATCACTTTGATTAGCAGTGCAGGGAAGGTTACTCAGCATGAAGTTACTCCATGGCAGCCTATTTGCTGGTGCTTTTGCCATAAATTAATATTACTTAACTTACAGTCTGGAGATTGGAAACTAGCTGGTTATAAAACTGAGAGTTGATTAGGCTATAAAACTGAGGTCATGCTTACTAGGTGATTTGAATCACTGACTAAGAAAGTCCTTTCCAATCATCTGGTGCAATGGTTTGCCCAAATTCTTCTTTTCAGGTATTCCCATTTCTCACATTACCCAAGAGAATTTATGTCACTTGCTGTTTCTACTTCTGCACCTTGTACTCAGGGTGGTATAATTCTACCAGTTATGCAATTTCCCAAAGTGATAGAACTGCCTTGACAATATCACACAGTTGTAAAGTGCTATGAGTGTCACCATGACATCTTCTCCATAGCTACAGAGCGAATTAATCGATGATGAAAAATACCTAAAGGCTGGAGTGAAGTTCTTTGACTAAAACTACTGGTTTGGTCATGTACCAAATAAATCTGCAAACTCAATTACACTGAGAATAAGAGCTTCTCCATATTCAGTAGCAGCTGTACTGTACTCTACGTAAATCAGGAAACCCTGCAGAAATTAATACACAAATCCAAAAAGCAAAATTCCTATATGAGGTGGCAGCTTCATTATGCAACTGGACTGAAAACTTCTGAAGTTATGTTGGTTTTTTTTCCTCTCTTCCTTTACCCACATGTTTTTTTTAATTGTCGTCACCAACTAGTATAAACTTCTGTATGTTTTTTTATTATTTAAAAAAGAATTCAAATGCTAAAAATGTGCACTAAAATATTAATGTTGTTACTACATCAATATATATTATTGTATCCATAACATAATTTAGGTATAACTATTATTAAGGGTGTACACATACACACACAGAATTTTTAAACCTTTGTTGAAACTCAAAAACAAATCAGGATATTCAGTACTAAAGTTTCAAGAACATTTTTATATCACGTTAATCTGTTTTTTTAAAATGCTGTGATTGAGAGATTTCAGAATGCAGTGTAATTTGACAGATTTTATCTTTTCTACACTACCTTTAACAGCCAAACTATTTCATTTCAAGACATACCAAAAAAATCCTTGCCACTGTTGTCTTAAATTAGTGTTGATTTAGGAGAGTTATTCCTATCCTTCCATTCAGTCTTGGTTTTCAAGATAAGAGCACTGTATGTAGAAATGGAAAGATGGAACAGATAGAAATAATTCTGCTCAATCAAATTTATACATCTGATTTATACTGACAATAGGAAGGATTTTTTTTTATTTTTTTTATTTTTTTTTGTGATGCTGTACATAATTACCTACAGGACTAGGAGGCTTGCTGGATTAATACACCAGTTCCTTCTTTCTCATTTGCGTTCTATGATATCTTCAGAGATTGGAGACCAGTTTTTCAAATAAAAAATGGTTTCTAAAGAAAATTAGCTTGATAATGTCATCTAAGTGCCCCCTGAATACTTTTTGGTATTTCTAGTCACCTACACTGAATACACAGTTTTACAAAGCTGCAGTTACAAAGCAATGTATGTATATGTGCATATATAGAGAGACCTTATATATATATATACACACATACGTATACACACACACACATATACGTGTAAATATATATATATACACACACATATACACAGTCCATATATAATATATATACTTGGCTAGCAATTTTAGTTACACATGAAGGTTAGAATAATCTATTAAAATTTACATTTTCACTTCAGCAGCAAACACTGAGGAAATAAATACCAGAGCCACTGGTATCCATCTACCTCTGGATCTAGCATATGCAGTATCTGTTTCATTAATATGTAGTCTCTTCAGTTTTCATCTATAGTATTTTGATTTTTTTATAGTCTTTATATCCTTCCTACTTGAAAACTTCATAATCAGTAACATGGATTATTTTATTTCTAATTTCCTAATTCAACCCATAATGAAAGCATGCAATTCATACACATTTATATATGAAAGTTCAGAAACTGTTCATAGATTTTTAATTTAAGTTAAACAAAGCAAACGCAAGATACATTCACAGAATACTTTTAGTTTTCAAACTGGCATACATATGGAACACAGATCTGAAAAGCCAACTAAAATTAATGAGAATCTCTATGTTGACTCAAAGACTTTGTGTCAGACTGAACATGACTGAGTCTATTTGCTTATTTCCAGCCTCTTATTTCCTGTAGTGGCCAACAGCTAACTTTAGCTAGATACTTTGACTACATTTCTGTTATTATTTTTCCATGTAAGCAATCTTAACTTTTGTTATAGAGATACTAGGCAGTTATAAAGCAAAGAGACAGATGGTCATTACAATGAAAAATAGGAGAACTAATAGTCTGTGCAAAAGTGGAGGTTTATCAAACAGCTTTGTGATCTGAATTAAGAAATTATGGTAAAATCTATTCGGTACAATGAAATATATAATAAAGTAAACAAATAAGATGATTACAATGAAATTATATAGAAACATTTTTGTGTTTTGTTCCTTTAAAAATCATAATTTTGCTTGGTGAAACTGAATAGTCATTTTGAAGACTGTTTATAAGGTTTCTAATTTTTGCAGGGCTCTGAAGAGTGTCTATCCATGTACATAGTCTAAGCCTGAGCAAAATGGAGTTTAACTTAATGTATTTAAAGCCACTTTCATGCTCATATTATCTCATATTTACTTCCTGGCAATTCACTTTTGCATGCTGCACAGTACATGTGTGTGCCAGGAAAGAGCGTGTATCTTTGTGAACAATAATTATTCTTCTTCTGTTTGTTTTTTATGAAGAGTCTTGATGTATCTGGTGTTTTCAGTTGCTGAGGAATTCTTCATTTCTTCAAGAAGTAAGAGCATATCCCTATGGTGAAATCAAACAATAACTACTTCAGGATAAGCAGGGTGTGGATTTTAAACACAGAAATTCTTCTACATTGTATAACAGTGCTACAGTATTGGTGTCACAGTTGAGGAAGCTTGAATTGCCAAGAAAGGTGGCATCTGTTATGAGGCCAGGTTTTCCTTAAAAAACTACTACTTCTGGAACACTGTAAAAGGGACTTGTGTGAGGGGATGGGGGCCAAAGGTTGCTCTTCCTGTATGTTTTTTGTTTTGTTTTGAGTTTGTTTTGTTTTGTTTTGTTTTGTCTTGTTTTGTCTTGTTTTGTCTTGTTTTGTCTTGTTTCCTAATGGTACCACTTATTCTGGTCTATTATTACCTCTCCCTGCAACCCTTGCATTTCTGAATTTATGTTGACCACACATATAGGCATCCTTATTCCCCAATGGTAATGCCTCTGTGCACATCAGATTAATCAAAGCAGATTAACCTAACAGCAAAAAAGCGCTGTATACAGGCGGCATGGGAGATGCAACAAGGCCAGTTATTGTAAAAAAGCAACTGTTAGAGACGAAGTGTTCAACAATATCTATACTGCTAATTTTCTGTTAAGTAAGCACATCATGGTATCTACCTGTTCTGGCCATAGAAGAATGACTGGAAGCATAGACTCAATTTAACTGGTGGCTGAAAAATTCAGTCTTGCTCAGTTTCTTGCTTTGTAATCAATCTTGCTATTTTGCAGAGTAGGCTAGTAAAATGTTACATTGCTGGTCACATGTTATGCTCTTAATTTCAATAGAGAAAACTGGAATAATGAATTTTTAGTTAGAAACCTATAGACTGGTGTTAATAAACACAGATTTTACTCTACATAATGTGGTGAATGTCATCTGACAAACAGAACTTCTTGTATTTAATACTGAATGAAGAAAACATGTTATCTCAAATACCAAAATAAGCTGTCTATCTCACACTGCTCATTTAAAGTTTCTATCAAAACTTTCTGTTCTGACTAGTTTTCTACTACAAAATTAAAGAAATTAAAGTCTTCACAGTTAGGGAAAATTACTTTGTTAAACTCTGCCAAGAGACACAGGTGTGACTGAAAAGTCTTTGCCTCCAAGACAGAAAAACTGCAGTAAAGTTATTTTTAAAATGTTACAGCTGGAATACTGAGAGTGAAAATAAATAAATAAATAGATAAAAATCATTTGTTAGCTATTTGATGATCATCATAAGTCTTTAAGCATGGTCTCAAGATGGTGCAACTTCTATCTCGACTTTCTTCTTGGGCAAAATAACTTTACCTTTTGAGTCAAATTAAACTCTAGCACTTCTGGAACTCCATAGGAGAAATGAAAGATAGAGAGATACTTTAAAATCTAATCAATGTGATCTGGATCACAAACACTTCCTTGCTTTTCTTCTAACTGGAAAAATATTGCTATTGCACATTGCTGGGGTGTAATGATGCAATTGTTTGTGTGCTCCAATTTTGAATTTCCACAAATTAAGATATATGAGATCATTATAAGTGTAATACCAACTCCAGGTGTCATGAAGTTGTACATAAATGAGAAAGGTAACTGCCATTACCAGTATTCCTACCTTAAACCATTGCACTTCTTTTGTTGTAGATTTTTCCCTGTAAAATGTTCTAAAATCAAGAATATTTATTTTATTCATTGCTTACATGATAACAAATTGTTAATTTTTGTTGCTCAGAGGTAAGTCATAGCAGTTTTGTTACTCAGATGTTTTATATCAGACCAGACTCGGTAGATAATCTACTCAATAGGGTTGTTTTATTAGTTTAAGAATATAAGTAAGGTCAAACATATGGACAATGGTCTTTATCAAAGGCATTTTCATGCATATTAATTCCTTGACATCTATGTCATTTGATCCAAGTGGGGCTCAGAGAAGGAAAATTTACTTGTTGGAGAGGGGGAGGACAGTTCCCCTCTTCTAAAGAATGGAATAACTATTAATCTTGTATAGTAAAGAATTGCCATTAGAAGAAAATATCTTCTATTCCAAAAGAGACATATGAATATATGGTAATTTTACATCCATATGGAGTTTGAACTTCATATCTTGGCAGCTACCTGCATGGAATTTCTACTGATGATTTTCTTCTGTTGGAAATATTAATTTCTTTTAAAATTTGTTTTACTCTCTTTGAAAAGATAAGTTATTTGGAAGCAATGAAGTAATGAAAAGAAAATAAGAGTTAGAAATATAAAAATTGTGAGAATGAGAAACATTTAAAAGGAAAGTTAAAAGGAAATTGTGTCAGTACAAGTAAAACTGGTGAAGAATTCATTTTTATTACCATTTTCAAAGAGAAAGAATATTTCCTCAGTTCAACATTGTTGGTGTTGATGCACTGAAAGGTCTTTTGGGAAAAAAAAAAAAATGTTGCTAAAGTTTTTTTTGAGTTACACTTGGCAAAGGCCTAAATATAAAATAATATTTTCATATGTCCATTTTAAATATTTTAGTCAATACTGAAGATACAAATGTAATTTATTAATATTCATGAAATCTACTAGTTTTCAAAGAAAAGGATTGGCAAAACCTTGGTTTTGTTTATTGGAGCCATAACTAAACACCTTCTGTAAGAAAAAACCTCAAACTGGAAGACACTTAGTCCTGTGTTTAATTTTTACATCTGAGACAGATGGTGTAATATTGAATGACTTTTCCTAGTTCCATCTCTGCAAACTGTGAAATCAAACTCTCTTCTTCTTCCTTTTTTTTTTTTAGTTTTGTTTCTTTTTTGTTTTCTTTTGTTTTAAGAGTATGTGTGTGTGTCTGTTTTTGCTTTCCCCTGAAATTCACAGTGCTTTTCAAGGATGGCCACTTCTTTCATACATTTATAGTACACTGCCAAGAATGCTAAAGCTATACTGAAAAAGCTACCAGATCCTTTTTCTTTGAATCTGCCCCAGTCACCTCCTAATTGCAATAATGTGAGGGAGGTCAAGCTGCTATCCCTTCCAGAGAGTATTTCCAATGAAGAAAGCTGGAATGCAGGGAAGAAAGCAGGCAGTGCCTGCTTTAAAAGGTCTCCTTTTATAGCCTTTGAGGACTGAGACTTCAGAGTACTCTGCATGGCACCGTCACACAAAAGTTTAAACACAGCTGTCTGAGTTTCTCCTGCTGCTGTTCCTCACAGTTATATTGAAGCAGAAAATGTGAAAGTACATAGAGGCAGTTTCAGCTGTTATGATTTAAATGCATTGGGCTTTTCACTGATAAGAATGTTGAAAGCCTGCATTGGACACACATCAAATTTGCTTGGGCTTTTGCTTTGAATGTTATGCTAATGCTAAGCTTAACATTGGTGAGTTATGTTACTTTTTTCTCTTCCTTTAGCAGGTTCAAGAATGTTTAATACCTGCTGCTGGATAAGCAATGCAGTGGTGTGCAAGCAATCCCACAGATTTCTGGAATGCAATGGGGAAAATTTTTTGGCACGGCTACTGGACAAAACAACTAGGAGAGGTACTCTGACGTTACACATAAATAAGAAAGACCCTATCAAGGATGTGACAGTCTTTGCCAACCCTGACTGGACTGACCATGAAGCAGTACTGTTTAAGATCCTGAGAGGAGTGAGGAAAAAACAACAGCACAACGAAGTCCCTAAGCTCCAGAAGAATGTATTTTGGCTAGCTCAGTGAAATGGTAGGCAGTGCTAAAGAAGTGAGGTAAAGGCTGAGGAACTTTATGCCTCCTATTCCTTGGTCTGGCAAGGTTTTCTCTCAGGAACCCCAGCTCTCTGCACGTAGTGCCTGTTTCTGAGAAGTGCTACCCACAGCAGAGGAGAGCTGAGGTAGGTGTTGCTTAAAGTAAAGTGGACATAAGACAATGTGAGCAGCTAAAAAGCCTCTGAGGATCCTGAAGGAGCTGAGTGATGTTGAGAGGTTGCTCGCTAATACCTTTAAAGTGTTATTCAACCTGTGAATGGAAAAAAAGACAACTATTAGCTACATTCATCTTCAAAAAGAGAATCACAGGATCACAGAAACACAGAATCACAGAATCACAGAATCACAGACTGGTAGGGTTTGGAAGGGACCTCAGGACATCATCTAGTCCAATGCCCCTGCCAAAGCAGGTTCCCTACAACAGTTTGCACAGGAAAGAGTCCAGGCAGCTTTTGAACATCTCCAGAGATGGACACTCCACAACCTCTCTGGGCAGCTTATTCCAGTGCACTGTCACCATCACAGTAAAGAAATTTTTCCTTAAGTTAGTATGGAACTTCTGGTCTTCCAGTTTTTACCCATTTCCCCTTGTCCTGTCATCAGCCACCACCAAAAAGAGCTTGACCCCATCCATTTGACCCCCACATTTCAGATATTTATAGACATTGATAAGGTCCCCTCTCAATCTTCTCCAGGCTGAAGAGTCACAGTTCTCTCAGCCTCTCCTCATAAGGCAGATGCTCCAGGCCCCTAATCAACTTTGTGGCCCTAAAAGAAAGGAAGTAGATCTAAATAACTACAAACTGGTCAGTCTAATGTCAGTACCCAGGAAAACTTCAAAGCAAATCCTCCTGAAAGTCATTTCTGGACACATACAGAAAACAAAAGTGATTGGGAGCAACCAGCTTGGTCTTAGCAAGAGCAAATGGTGTTTGATTCCCCTTATTGCCTTCTATGATAAAATGAATAGCTCTGGGGACAAGAGTAAAGCAGTGGATGTTGTTTATCTTGACCTTAGTAAGCCTTTCAAAATTATGTCCCATAGGACCCTTTATCTAATGTCTAACTGGAGACTAGCTGTAAATTATGCTACTCAGCGTTCATAATGAGGTGGATGCTGTTGAACACTTTCATCAGTGCCCTGGATGTGAGATGGTCTACTCCCATCCTGCCACTGAGGCCTCAGAGGGACCTCATCAAGCAGAAGCAATTAGCTACAAGGAAATTCAGAAAGTTCAACAAAGTCAAATGCAAAATTTTGCACATGGGATTAAACAACCCAATGCAATGGTGCAGGCTGGGGATTGACTGAGGAACAGCTCTGCTGAAAGAAGCAAGAGGTAGTCTAGATGGCTTCAAGAGGTCTCCTTCAATCTAACCTATTCTATGTGTCTATGACTGGTTAGCACAGGATGGCAACCTATCTCATACTCTTGTGTGACTTCAGAGAATGAGAATTTGTAGAGGGAAAAGCATGATTAAGATGCAACATCTTTTTTTTTTTTTCTTAAAAAAAAATCAGAATGATGGCTTGTTCTCTGTACAGTTCTTTTCAATTATTTTTTTTTGCCTACAGAAAGATAAAGTTAAAAGAACCATTTCAAATAGACATACATAAAGCCAAAGCTTTCATTTCCTCTCTGTTGAAAGTAATAGATCCCTAAGAAGGTTTAAAAAATAGTACAGCCAGGAATACTTTTTTTTCTGGAAGTCAGGATAGAAACAAAAATCAAAAGACCTCTCTCCTCCCTCCTCCTTCCTCCCTCTGATGAACTGTTTTTTTAATTCCATTTCAATAATAATTAAATTAATTATTTAATTAGGGGTATTAAACCCTAAAAATAGTCAAAGAAAATAACTAAATAAAGAATTTTGCAAAAGACTTAGGTGAAATGTTAGTAGTTTAATCAACAGAGAAGTTTCACATCAATAATTGCTTTTTTTAGAGCATAACACAGCTGAACACATAAGACTTAAGCTAAATTTAAAGATCTAAACCCCATGCTATAGGTAGTATCACTACAAGACAGCTTAAATTCTTAGCACAAAGAAGGAGCTTAATTTACTGCTATTTCTATATACTTGTATTACCTGAGCAGAAATTGACTGAAAGTCATCCATTTTGTGGATGCTGGGAAAGCTGGAAGAAAGCTAGGGGTAGTCTTATTAATAAATATCTACTGATGAAAAATTACACTAACAGCAACATTTAGAAAAAAATAACAAATCCAATTTTGAAGAGGTTCATAACATCAGACATTGAAATAGTGAGAAAACTTCCCCTATATTTTGCATTTTTCTCATGCAAAAGAGGCTGGTTTATTAATTGCTTTGCCTTTAAAACAGAAAACATTTTTTTAAAAGGTGAATAAAAGATCTTGAGTCAAACACAATCCTATGAGAGCAAAAGTTTTTTTTAATTCTTATGTAACATTTAATAATCTATGATTGATAAAACAGTATCTAATAATATAACAAAAAATAAAATGTTATTTTACCTTGAGCTGTTGCATTTTGTCCCAATACAAGGTCTGAAAGCTTCTTAGCTTTGTGTTTATAAACTGAACTGTATGAAGAGGTAGAAAACACATCCTAAAGAAAGATGTGCACTGGGTATAAACTGGATTGAATGGACAGAGAGAACTTTCTCATCTCTTGTTCCAGTTCACAAGCTTTATGTCCTGAAGCTTTAGGAATTCACTAACATAGAGCCCCCACTACCAAGCTCCTGAACATGCAGAGACCCTATGGGATCTTTACAGAAGCAACATGACATCAATTCAATTTCCTTTTTTTTCTAAATTTTGGAGTATTCATTCACACAACATTTTTTTACCTATCCAATGGAAAGTTAATTCTTTTAATATATGGGAAGAAGGTAAAATTATTTGTGGCATATGAATCTGTATGAAATATGGCTTGATGTGAATTTTGTACATTGAAGAAATTACAAAGAATTACTTAGAATGTTACAGAATCATGGGCAACTGTAATCACTTTGGATAACTTTATAGTTGCAAATTAGGAAACAAGGAAATATTTTCAACAAGAGTGTGGGAGATTTTCTTATTTAATATATCTTTTGGAAACAAACATCTTAGTTTTAAAACAAGCCTAATAGTGTAATTTCTGTTTTGTATTTTTAGAATGCTTTGAAGGTTTGACACACCTTATAAATTATCATGTAGGCCTGTAACAGCTGTAATTTTATCAGTTATCCTTTCCATCAAAAGGCTTTTCACTTAAAAAATACTCCTACAAGGAAGGAACAGATAAACTGTGATATACAAAGCAAACATCTTTGTGTTGCTCTTTGCTAGTTTTTTAAAATAAATATTGCCAGTCCTTCTGACAAAATAAGACTATCTTTTAAATATAATAGAGCTTTTCTGTCTTCTTACAATATTGTCTTTTAATTACCTTATTGCATATTATGCCTCTAGTTTAAAAATATTTTAAAAAAATAAGAAAACAAACTCTTACCATATAATACTGGTCATAATTTCTTTCATTCATTTTAATTGACAACCCTTTTTACACATTCAGCAGGTTGCTTGATGTTATATTATAGGACTGTAAACCTATATATAGTATTATAAAACTAAAAGCATAAAAAGACTGAAAAGTTAATTTAATAAATCTCATTTTACTAATTCCATTCACTTAAATGTAAATGCAAAACTTGTCAATATATTTTTGTACAAAATATCCATTTTTCTTGAATAAGTTTTCACTCAAAAATTCTATTTTGTTTTCTTAGAAAATTTATCCAATTAGGTTTTACAAGGCATAAATCTAGACCCTTTTCCTTATGTGTTGAAATCTTTTGGAGTTTCTTAGAAGTGCATAAAAAGTGTACAAAAAGACTAGAAAACAAGGTGAAATTTTCATGTACGCATACATTTTAGAGAGTGCATCTGCCAGTTAATCCAGTGACAGTCATCAGTATGACAGAGGGAGAGAAAAAAAAAAAAAAAAAAAGACATTTTGGTGGACTGGATAAAATAATAAATCATTACCTCTTACAGGACAAAAAAATTAGTAAGCTAGTTAAAATTCACTATTTACTTTGATGAAAAGTATTTTTTCCATTAAAAGGCATAAGCATTAACACTTCCATCCATAGACAACATAAATAAAAGCATTTGGGTGTGTGACAGCTGTGCCTGCTAGATAAGAGAAGCATTGTGAAACAGCGGAGAAGTAATTTTGCTGCAACTTATTTATATTCATCACTGCTATAAAAAAGGAGGAGGGGAGGAAAATCAATTCCAGTATTTTTGGGAAAAAGTTCAATAATTATTTTGTGAACACTGTGAAATGGTATGGTGATACCTTTATTCTGCTTCATTTCCTACTCTTTTAAGATACTGATCAACACAGTGAAGAACTTTTAAGTGGCTCTGAAATGTATTTCTTTCTTAGATTTCAAATGTTGTAGGGCAGCTGAACAGTTGCTAAGCGTTGTTCTGTGTCTGCTCTGCCTGATGATGTACAGAGGCCAAAAAGTTTTTATGATGTATAACTTGATTGAACTTCACAAAGATCTAATAAACCCCTGGCCTGTTAAGAGGGGATCATTAGTGCCCTTTAAGAAATAAAAGAGGCTTATTTCTAGGGATATAGCATGATGCAATGTCTTCCACTTCTGAAGCTTCCCCTCGGTTGTACATCAGGAGATAACTCTACTAAAATATACTGCATATTTCAGATATGAAAATATTGAATTGTGGAGTCACTGGAAGTTAGAGTTTCACAAAATCTCTTCCCCTTCCCAAATCCTACAGAGAACAGTTACAAAAGAAAAAAAGGTCTTTATTTGAGTAACACTGCAGTGATGAAGTTAAAATAAAATGAACTTCTGAAAAAGCATAGGCTTAATCTCTTGGGAATACCTTTTGTCAAATTCCTTACTTCTGAGGAGGCAATGTACCATTTGCTTTTAATGGTACAAAACGACTTCTCTCAGAATTAAACTTTGAAAGCAGGTTGGTTATAAGTTATCATTATCTCCACATGTACACTCCAGTGATCTTTTAAAGAGTGTTTTATATCTTGATGAATCCATGTACACATTCTGGGTTAGGAAAAATGATTACGTGTTCTAAAAACAGCAGATGGTCAAAAATTCACTGTGGAGAAAAGTAAGTTCTAATGCTATCAGTGGAAATGAGCTTTACTAACCAAACAACTAATGTGATCTAAAGTCTTCTTTTTACCTGTGCAAAAACCCAGTTTAAAAATTAATTTTATATCTAAGGCCTGGGTCAAGGAGTAGGATGAGCATGCCTCAAATTGCATCTTACTTTCCTGAGGGAGCCTAACAACTTTGATTTTCCTGAAAATCCAAACCATCATAGAACATTGGTTTCTGACTCCCAGGAAAGCAGTTCATTGCTTTTTCAATTGAAGAAAAGCAAGAGACTATTGGAGGCTTTCAGTACAAAAGCAGGAAATTGAAAGAAAAGAAAAGAAAAAGATTAAGAGAAAGCAAAAAAGAAGTAGATGGGGCAGAAAATAGTTTTTATGGGACTTTAAACAACACTGTAGAAAGATGCTACTGAAATATATTATCCTCTGCATGCCCAAATGGAGCTGATCATTTCAGAGTAATTTCCTTGAGGGCAAAACCTCTCTTTAAATCACTATATGCCCTGACACAATTATTTGTGAAGATTTATATGCAATATAATTAACAGCTATATTCTTTCCCACTAGTTAGTATTCAGATCTTCCTGTTGCGTGGTCATGGCAGGGAACTCTGTCATGAAGTCCCTGTGTTCAGCATGCATCCATAATCCTATACATAGCACTCTTCATTTAATAATGCCCAAATAACCACCTTTATCAGGCTAACATTCTTAGTGACAGTTCAGTCTCTCAACTGTACTTATGGTGCAGCGAGTCCCATGGCTCATCTGATATGCCCTCTATATGCTAGCCTATAGTCTGGGAGGGCAGACTCTGAAGAGCTCTGCTCCCCACTCTTTCAAATGCGCACACATCTATGTAGATCTGCTTATGTGCATGTGCACGCACGCCCACACACAAAGAAGAAACAGAAGTTCTGTATTAGCACTTTCTTCTGAGATAAAGAATTCTACAAAACAACAAATACTGAATTCTCTCCACCCCCACAATCTTCCACTATTGATAAATCTAAGTGTAACACTGTATAAATAAGTATAAGTCATGTACATAATTTCCTGTTATTGATGGCAAGATTTGAATTTGGCATGAGTTGACAGATGTGTGCACAGAACAAAGATGTGCTACGTAGTTTTGTTCCACCGAAGTTCAGTGTTTTTTTCTTTTTTTCTCTTTTGTTAAAAGATGCTATTTTGAGATGCAAGAGAGCATATGTTTATGGGTATTTTGTTTAGAAAATTTGACATGCTGTAAGAATGTTTGTCAGTTCTACCATGGTTTTCTCCCACATGCTGGTGTGTGGTGACTGTAGCTGAAGCAAATTGCCAGTCATGGTCTCTAAAATTAATAGTCTAAGGACATAGAGCGACAGTGGAAAGGTCAATATATCCATTTTGGTGAGCATTTCTCCAACAGTATGTTTATTAACATTTTCACCAGTTTATTTAAAGGTTGGGTTTGGTTTCCACCCCCTTTTTCTCCTAGTGAAGGTTGTTTATTCTTAAATGTACGTGTAAAACCATCTTTTGAAAAAAATGTATCTGCAAGCAGACAGCCTTCAGCAAGAGAAGTAAATAAACGTAGCTTCAGCTGTCTTCACCATATAACATGGAGAGTGGAACAATCTTAGAGATAATTGTTTAGAAGAGCTTAGAGTCATTCCACATTTCCAGAAACCTGAAATGATTTTGTAGGCCAGCGTTGTGTTTGTGATAAGTCCAATAAGATCAAGGTACCAAATTGATAGGTCAATATATAGAATCTGAAAATCTTTTATTGGTATGTGGATATTTCCTATTTTCTCCAGAAGGCAGAACTTTCAGACATGACATAACAGTACTGACTAGTCAGTGTTTCCATATGGTGCAGAATTTTAAGAGAGAAAATAATTGTAGATAGGAAAAGTAATTCAAAATATGTGTATATTTATATGAGTATATGTAAGTACATATGTAATGGAAAAAAGAAGTCTGGAAATTCTGGAAAAGATCTATATGTAACATCGCATCAGACAGAAGTTTGCCACATGAACTGGCAGCAAAATTAATGTTATCATGGAATAAAAAAGCTATACTTTCTCTAAGTTTCTCTTTCAGCTGCATCTGGAACACTGTATTCAGGTGAGGATGCTTGAACAAGAAGAAGAATAGTCAAATTGCTTGGAATTTAGGATACTAAGAATCAAAATTAGTAGGTAAGTAAATTAAAAATAGATGATTTTTTTACATTACAGCCCTGGGGTGATGTGCAATATTAAACTGTGTTGTTAACCACTTGTGTGAAGGTGAACTGTCCTTAAGAAAAGTTCTATTAACAAAAATGCTCAATTTTACCTTCTTAATGATCATCTTGTTATAACAGAAAATTTTCATTGTCTATGTCAAGCTGAGGAATATTATTTCACAAATATTTGAGTAATAACTAGCAGAAAAAAACCCAAAATTAATAATAAATCTTTCTACAAGTACAATAGAAGCAAGAAGCCTACACAACAGTCTTTAGACAAAATGATGATCGTAGCTCCTTCTAAAAACATCTGCAAACAAGCAGAAAAGAAAAAAAAATCCATTCAAATCTCTTTTGAAGAAGAAAAATCCATTTTGGGTTACTAAATACATAGAAATCACATAGGGTTCAGGTCATGTCTTAGCTGAAAGGTCTGGGGCTGTGAGGCAGATAATGTAAGGAGAAGAGTGTGGCACAAGATTTATGCTCGTCCATTTTTTTTTACTTTTATCTTACTGATTCTTTTAGAGACATAAGAGGGTGTTCAACTCAAATTAAGACAAAGTGATTCCTGGATATATTTTTTTTAAATGCTTTTAGATTCACATCATATCAAAGGCAATAACTTTACTTCAGTTTTCTTCATTATTGCAGTTTCAGGAAGGATGCTGAGACGACTTCATCAGTGAGTAAGTAAATGTCAGTTAAATCCAAGAACACATCACCTTATATTTAATGCTAACACTAGACTAAAAATATATCAAGACATAACAACAAGAAAAATCTGTTCAGAACATCTGTCTTTGTATTATTCTTGGTCCCATTAGAGTAAAACAAATCACACAATCTTCTTCAATATAAATGTTTGGTTAATAATTTAACAATATAAAAAATGTTAGAAAACATTATTGGGCAGACATCAAAACACTATTTTCAAATTAAAAC
This sequence comes from Antrostomus carolinensis, assembly GCF_000700745.2. Taxonomy (NCBI): domain Eukaryota; kingdom Metazoa; phylum Chordata; class Aves; order Caprimulgiformes; family Caprimulgidae; genus Antrostomus; species Antrostomus carolinensis. The sequence continues at coordinate 17,743 of NW_010308449.1, forward strand.
ACTAAGTATGGGACAATATATAGGTAAAAATTACTGGTAGGTAAAAAATCTAAATTCTAGTTATCTTGTTTGAGCTAATTCAATTCAAGCTAGCAGTTAATGAAACTAACTTTTCAGAAATTAAAGTCTTCTCATACTGTTGCCTCTAATTAAAAGTTGACAAAATAAAACTACATGAAGATATAGTAGAGATTCTTTAAGTGTAATGAACTGGGACTGTTGCATTACATAAATAGCTTCTAAAATATGTTGATATTATGACTACCTTGTCTGCTCATCAGCGTTTAATTAAATCATATGATATTATGAAGAAACTGGAGAACTATTTTTCTGACATTTAATGTGTTATATGCTGACAGAACAGATTGAGAGGTAAATCTTGTTAAAATGATAGTGGATCCAGGTCACCATATTATGTGACACTATACCATAGTTTGGAAAAGGCTGTGTTAAATGAGAAATGTCAGTATATCTATAAATTCATATACCTGAAATCAGCATGCAGGAACACTGTTGTCTCAAGTCGTTCTTAAACAAAACACCATCAAAAGCAAATTTTGATTGTCCTATCTAACAGGCAAGCAATTCCATTACAACACTTACAAAAGGCATGGTTGCCACAGCTATGGACACGACTAGTGAGAGATATATGCATAAGTTGATTACAAACTGCTGGCCAGAAACAATAATTATTGTAGCAGGCTATAGGGTTATAACATGCTAGGACGGTCTTTTATAATTCTGGTATTTATATACACTTATGTATTCATATTTGTGTATATTGCTTTGATTCACCTATACTTACCAAGGTACTGTTCTTCTCAAATAGCAAAGTCTTATGACAGCCTATACATCAAAACAAAAAATGAGACCAAACTTGACTTTCTTTTTGCACATAATGCAAAAGGATGGATAGTAATCTGTTTTTATTTTCCTTTACATAACATTAAAGAAAACAAACAAAAAAAATGGAAGTAATTTTATTCTGTGCTTGCAAGTGTGATGTTTTGCATGTCTGAATGCTGATGACCACGTGTAAAATTGAGTGGTGGTAAGCAAAACACAGCATTTGACCTTCAGCTCCTACTCTGTATTGTAATCTGTGTTTGATTTTTTTTAGAAGAGAAGAGCTTTGTGGGGAAAATAACTCTTTGTACCTTAGTGGCAAAAAACTTGCAAAACTCAATTGTCAATGGATTAATTTAGAGAAAAGTGAAGTCTGTAACTTTTGTTTCATGTTAAGAGCTTTCTTTAAGCTGTAGCTGAATTCAGATTGCTCATTATCTTGCCACATTAAAAAGCTAGGTAATAATATGTTCTTTTGTGTAACCATCTGATGAGTTTACTTTGATGACTTTTTCCAATAAACTAGTATAATCTCCATGAAGAAAGAGAAAGTCACATGCATATCTCATTGTACTCTTTAAAAAAAGCATACATGTTCCGTTCCTACCTCCACCTACTGTGTAGCTGGTAAGATTCAGCTCTCACTGAAGTGAAGAATTCTCTTTCTGTTGACTTCTATTGACTGCCTTAGGTGTATGAGGCACATAAAACCTCTGGCCTGGCTTAAATTGTATTTCAACTGATATTCTGATTTTCAATCTTACTTTGAAATATTTTTCTTATCTTGGCAGAGATTCGTCTAACTCCCTGTCTGCTTCTCAAGCTTGGGTTTGAAATTACATTAAAAGTATAACCTTTAAAAAACTGATTGAGATTAACTAGTGCTGCAGGTATTTAACGAATGTTCTTTCAGTGCCATAAAGCAATGGGTTTTTTTTCAAGCTGTCAGCCACAGAGACAGTTATTACTGTGAATAATAGATAGAGTTTTGAGATAATTCATATTTTAAAAAAATATCCTGTCAGACATTGTTCTTGCAGAGAAGAATGTCAAAGACAAATTAAGTTGGGAGCATTCTGGACCCAAACAATTAGAGCTATTCAAAAAATATTTGTTAAATTATTTACTCGACACATTCTGTATTTTTTTTCCCTTGTAAAGTGCTTGAAAACTCGGTTATGAATATATTAAGAATTATCTCCTGTGAAGCACTTTGTGTTGTCTGCAGCTTTCAGTTTTCTGAACTATTTTCTGGTTTTCATGTCCTTTCAATATTATCTTGTGTTTGTTCCATCTCTTCACAATTACTTTTACTTTCCACATCTGTATATTTGGAGCCACAAAGGAGATGTATTTTGTTTTCTTTCCTTCACACGTTTGGAGTTTCCTATTCTGTCACATTCTATCTCTTTGGCCATTAAATGCTTTTGTAACAACTCATAACTTGTCATAAGTAGTATAAAATGTTCACATGATTCTGTATTCCTCATGTAGATTGTTCATTAATATCTTGCATCCATTTTCCACAAAAAGTTCTTCAACTGTTTCTTATTATTCCTTTTGTCTGGGAAGATTTTTTCTTAAGAAATAGATTTCTAAAAGAAAAGTCTTTCCTTAAGGAAAGATCCTTAAGATTCTCCATCAAATCTGCTTTCACCTCAGAAGTGATTAATACTCACTTCCATGTCCAAAAGAATCATATAACTAAAAGAAACTTGAAAAGTGAAACCTCAGATGGGATAAATGGTAATAGTGTCACTAAACTCAAAAAATGCTGAGGTTGTGGTCCCTTCTTTTTAAGCAGGGAGCTAATGCCTGCAGTGTGAACATAACTCAGAATTTCTTATTTTCATTCTGTTACCTACTGTGGTATCTTTGTGTCCAATTAAATGTTCTTTAACTAAACCCTAAGATTTTATTTACCTGTTTGAGTATCTGTAATCAGCTTTAAAAATAACATACTTATATTGATTTCTCCAAATTTTAAAATACACCTAGGGGGTCTCTAATATATGTGTATTTGTATACAAGTATATGTAAGTATGTATATACATGTATGCATACCCCTGAGTTTCTTTTCTTTAGGTTCTATCTGAAGATTTAAAATAAATACAATGACTTGAATCAAATGTTTTTCCCTCCAGGTAATGTCAACAAAACAGTTTCAATGTAGTTATATGTGTGACTAATTTCTACTTCTAAATGGAAAGATGGCAATAAAATACTATTCTAGAGATCTAGGTCTGTTGTGATTGTACATTTGATGTCTCATGAAAGGTGAAAAATACAGTAAGTACATATATTTTAACCCAATTTTATACTATCTTGGGGGCAGCATTGTGTCTTTTGGTACTCTGCAACCTTCTTCTCAAAGGATCCCCTCCAGAACTCAAGGATTAACAAATAATACAGGGCATTTGGTTGTGAAGAATCCTTTTACTGAAAAGGATTTACTAAAAGCATTGCATAACATGCTCTTATATTTGAGTATTTCATATCAGGTCAGAACAGCAAGTTTAGATGGACTTTTTTTTTTCGGTGCAATGAATAGTTTATACTCACATCTCTAGACAGAAGCACAAGACCTCACAAGATATTAACTTTAAATTTTACAAGAAAATTATTTGAATGGGTTGTTTCTCTGCTTTTTCACTAAGTAGTGTTACTTCTAGCATTTTTAGTGGCAAAGACTTTTCAGTAGCACATCCTTCTCTTCTTTTTATAAAATTAATGAGGTTAATAGTTAAAATAATAGTCATACCATACCAAAAATATTTTTACATTTTGCAAGCCTGTTTGGATTCCATTGTTGAAAAGCAAACTTGTATTTTTGCTGAAACACAAGTTGCATTAACAAAAAACTAAAGATAGCCCCTCAGTTCAAAGATCCCTAAATTTAAATATGATTTCTGATATGATTTAAATATGATTTCTGATCTTTCTCATTGTGTCTCAGAATCCTATTTCTCATTATAAATAACTTTGTAGTTTTGCAAAGTCCTTGTGTGCAGCTATTAGTCATAGTTCTTGAAAGATGTTAATGAAAGAAATATTGTAAAAAAATGCATGAAGGAAAATGAGATTCAATCTTTGACAAAGCTTTATTACTATCAGTAAACTCTCCTATCTCCATTATACATACTTGTTAAAACTACAGAACAATTACTATCAGGATAGACAATTAAGCTGGAAAAACAGTAGGACTGTGGCATGAAATGAAAAAAAAAGCTAAGAAATTCAAATTTATATTTAACACTTCATCATTCCATTCCTACACAAAGCATAGTATGTGCTGTCTTTACTTAAATGGTAGTTAGATCTGTGCAGATTTTGACTTCTCTGTTAGCAAACTGTCCCAAAATTTTAGTACCTGCAGTTAATCTAAATTCTCCAACAGAACTTCAGTAGTGTGTCTGTATTTATATTTGGCACAATTGCTTGGTACAGAAAGTTACTCTTTAAAAGTATTATTTACCAGATAAACAAAATTAGCTGTTTTAAAACCACTCACAACTTCTTCATAGTCACAAGGAAAAATGAAGAGGATACTGGAGATGTAATTAAGTCAAAACTGATAACAGAATAGATCTTACAAATACTCTAACATTGTTTAATAAATGTGTATTCAAATTTGTATACAAATTCTTTTGGAAAACTATATTTATAAATATTGACTATATCACGCACCTTGATTACTGTGTCGCACCTTCAGCATTGTGTTCAGTTCTGGACTCCCCAGTAGAAGAGGGACATTGGGGCTCTGAAGCATGTCCAAAGAAGAGCAACAAAGCTGGTGAAGGGGCTGGAGAACAAGTCTTATGAGGAACGGCTGAGGAAGTTGGGGTTGTTTAGTCTGGAGAAAAGGAGGCTGAGGGGAGACCTTATCAATCCCTACAACTACCTGAACAGAGGTTGTAGCGAGGTGGGTGTTGGTCTCTTCTCCCAGTTAACGGGTGACAGAATGAGAGGAAATGGCTACAAGTTGCACCAGGGGAGGTTTAGGTTGGATATTAGGAAAAATTTCTTCACAGAAAGAGTGGTCAAACATTGGAACAGGCTGCCCAGGGAAGCGGTGGAGTCACCATTCCTGGGGATATTTAAAAGACGGGTAGATGAGGTGCTTAGGGACATGGTTTAGAGATGGGATTGGTATTGATAGGTTAATGGTTGGACTTGATGATCTTAAAGGTCTTTTCCAACCACTATGATTCTATTCTATTAAATAAAAATACTGATTACACTAGCAAAACTCTCATCAAAAAACAGATGTTTAGAGTCATTCATAAATAAAAAGGTATCTTCTTTTGAAAGAACATTGAAAGATTAAGTTTGGTGGGAGCAGAAACTTTTGGATTAGACTCCTAACATAAAAGATTTCTCCTTTGAATCTGCAGAGAGTTGAGGAAAAAAAGGAAAAGGAAGACTTGGACTGAAACTCATATTTGTATTCCAGCAGTGTAAAAAATTAGGATTCCAAGATGCAGCATGTTGTTCCGTCAGTGGAAACAACACATATCTCACTGAAATGTCAGAATGGTGTCTGGAGCCAGAAGACTTAGCCTGACTTTATATCTCTTTATTGAGATTTAACCAAAACAAATCACCTCCTTCAGGGCATACGTGAAGGCATACCACTGACCTCCTTGTGCTGGCAATACAGCAAGCTGCCCAAGCACAATATTTGTGCATGTCCACAAGTGCAAGAGAGATGAGAAAAATAGGCACATATATTCCCTGTGAGGTCTAATGCAGTAGATATGCTCCAAAGATGTTTAACGCATACTGTTAAGATCAGAAATGTAGAAAAATTAATTCAAAATTACTTTTTGGATATAGAACCCAGAATGCCTCACTCTCTGCTGAGAACATCCACCTGGATGGATATACCTAATTGCTTGTTCATTAAACATATGTTAGCCCAATGGTTTTGATTTGTTTAATCATATTTGTGCAATACTATTTACAACCTAATGAAATGGGAAGGACATCCTTCCTTTTTGTGTAGTAACTTAGTTGTCAAAACAGTGATTCTCAGCTTTTGTAACTGAGCAGTTAGATTTTTTTGGGGGGAAAAAAAATCCCAAGATCATTTCTGTTGCCACAGCAGTTTTCATTTTGCAAGTAAAGTAGGATAAAATTTTAAGTGATCTCTTATTACTTACACCAAATTTGTTTCCTTGCTTGTTTTGGAATGTGTGGATTTTTCTTTTTCTTTTTAAAACTTTATTTGCATTTTTACAGTGGTTTTGCATTCCACTCTCTGATCTGCTATAGCACGTTAATTGTCTTTTATCAGAAAATACAAAAAATTATGCGTTAGAATACTTTGGAGTAAGAAAACTGAACTCCTTGTCTTCTTTTTTTCTTGTTTTACTTATATAGTTTACATTGAAGAAATCTAAGATCACGATTCAAAACTACTCACTATCTGTTAAACAGCTTAAGCCCCAACCCTGCACTAATCTGTATATATGTACAGTATAGACAATTATCTGTTCACTACTGTCTTGTCAGTTGGTCGTGAACCTGTTCTTCTCTGCATAGTACCTTTTTTGAATTCAGACCATGAAATAAACAGCAAAGAACAGGATAACAGAAATTCATGGTAAAAATATGAAGATGTAGCAGGAAATGTGAAAATTAATTTGATCATAGCTGATAAAGTGTTTATTCTTTAATAAATTTGAATACTGTTGTATTAATGATAGGCTATCTGACTACTAATATGAAGAAATGAATTGAGTAAAGTAATTGATGAAGACTTTCAATAACATTGTTGGATTGCCTGTAAAATGCCAAAGATTATACTTCAAATAATGCAACTGATGTCAAATCACATACTCAGAAGAGCTATTAAATGAAATTATTAAGATTCTGTAAGAAAGAGTGCATCTTGTTCAAATGAATGTTGTTTTCCCTTTTGAAGGGAGACGGAAAGGAGACATAAATTAAGACAAATTCGTATTATTTTCAGCAAGTTGAATCTTAAGGGAAAATATCTGTCTATCTTCATTTCTCCTTACTGTTCAACCAACAGGCTATCACAGACTGTTATCAGCAATTGAATGAAATTTCAGAATAGACTAAAATAAACATATAATTCTTCAGTATTTATCTGAGAAATGCATCTATAACCTGGAGCAAGAAGAGACCAGACAACTCTGTTTCCCATAGCATTCCAGCCTCTACAAAACTTCAGAACTGTTCAGGCCTCCATATTTATTATCCTCCTAAAGACAGTGTAAGAATTTCTAAAGTGCTGCAGAAGCCAGAAGTAAACATCAGGGTAGGTTAACACAGCCAGGACTATCATGCAAAACCAGCCAGCCAGACTCTGATCTCAGTTTCGTTGGAAGAAATCCAGCAGAAGACAATGGCGTTATGTTGGATGTGTAGTGCTACAGTCAAGATCTGAATCTCTCCTACAGAATTTAAGAATGTCTATCTAAATTAAGTTTGGTACCATTCTATAGGACTAACTATACAGTCACAATCAAAAAATGGTATTTACTACTCCAAGTGTTCATATTTACTTCAGAATCTGATAGATACTCAAAACTTTGGCACACAAATGCATTTATTTAATCATAGCCTTTATTTTCCAGGGTACTTTAATTAGTTTTGGACATGTATGATCTGTATTTGACCATCTGATGTAATGATGCCATTAAAAACAAACAAACAAACATCAAACAAACAAAACAAACATTGTTGGAACATTCTTTAATAGTAGCCTGCCAGAAAAAAATTCTGTCCTGAAATTTTTCTACAAATAAAAGGTAAAATGAATTAAAAGTCATATTTTGTAAAACAAAGTTATTAAATGTGTATGGAAATGGAAAATTTGAAGCTGATATTCAAGTTCATTTTTCAACCACATTTTTACATTTTTTTATAATGTCCAGAAAGACTAATTCTATTTATGTACTTTCTGTTCTGTAAAACCTCTGCTCTTTTTAAACAAAGCAATACATTCATTAGATGGAGATCTATTTGTCACATGTATAAACCAGAAAAGGTCCATACTCTTTGTTGAAATGTGTCTTTATACAAAGTTAATGAAAGACAATAGGGAACAGCTTGAGGTTTATGCACTTCTGTCTTTTAAAAGCAAGTTAAAAATTAAGTCAGTATGGTTTAACAACATGTTATCTATGAAATTGAAATTAATTAGATAACAGTGAACAAATTCTAGCAGCTTAAATCAGTGGAATATACAAATGGGGAAAACAAACTGATTAATTCAATGTATTATGGCAAACTTGTTGTTTTCATTCTTGCTCTACATTAAATTAGAAGTTACAATTAGCAGTCATCACAGTAGTTTTTGCACTTCAGGACCACAAAATCCTCAGCAATTTGAGATCAAAATAACACTCGGGCACTGCAATAGTTACAATTATGATCATGTAATTCACCATATAAGAAGGGAGCAAAATTATCTTTGGAAAACATTAAGCATAATTTGGCTGGTACTTTTGAGCACTAACAAAAGCTACAATGAAACTTAATTTGAACTGAATTGAGAGACAAAACATTAAAAGATAATAATGTTGAATGTACTCTGATTTATGCTTGTGGATTCTTTCAAAACTGTGCCAACTTTCATGGATACCCAAGTTTCAGAAAAGCCTATTGCAAATGTGCTCTACAAGCAAAGGCTGTGGTTCTCAAGAGCAAGTAATGTGGTCCATCCAGTCACATGAATGCCTAATGTTTCTGTTTCTAATTTGTTTATATTTTTGTTCTCAACAAAATTTGTTTGAAGTTCTTCTCTTCAGTATAAATGTTTGCATGGTTCCCCCTTTCTATACAGTGGTTGTAGCATGTGACTCTGAATTATATTTCTGAGTTGCCTTTTTGGCTCTATGCTTTCCTTTCTATGCCCATTGTTCTTCTGTGAAGTGGGGAGGAAAACCTTAACTGATATGCTGGTGTCAGTGTGTAAAATTAATACAAATCCAAAATTTTAAAAACATAGCTGTGGTTCTAAATATCACATTTTAAGAAGTAGTCAATACAGTTCCCGCAACTAGAAGTAACACATCCCCATTTTCACTTTCCGGTTGAAGTGTGGGAGTGAGTTAGAGAGCTAAAGCATCTGCTTCTAAAAGAGATGCTGCTGGGTTTCTGCTGAATGATATCAAGATAAAGTCTGGCCTGGCCATTATGGACACTTTCTCCTTCCTGCAAGAAATTGTCAGACAGACCACAAGTAAGAAACTTGGGTAGCAAGAGTAAGTTTAAAAAAGAGTGTTGTTATTTGTAGTGGGAAAAGGTAGGCACACCTGTTTTCCTCCAAAATCTTAACAAGGCTCCAAAGTTTATTGATTTTTCTTTCCTGGAGACCAGAATCACAAAGGAAATAGATCCTAACTATTAATGCAGTTAAACTGTCCTTAAGATCTGCTGTAAACCACCTGCAAAATTAATCTCCCTCTCAATTACGTATATATCTAAGAAAAGTCTTAAAAGTTTCACTACCCAAGTGTATGCACATCGAACAAACAGATGGAGAACACAACTAGGCCACAAAATACATCATACACTGTAAACAGATTATCCCCTGAGAGCCTGCCAACCTAATTAATTTCCTATACAGTTCCCTGTCCCTTACTTCCCATCCAACAGTTCAGGAGAAATGCTAGACTTCTTCATTCATACCCTTCAGGCTGGGAAAGCTATTACAAACACTGTTGAAACCTTGGCCTTGCTCAGCACTAATGAAGCAGCATATTAGCCTTATCCTAACTTATCTTAAAAGTGTAGAAATTATGCCTATTGTTAATCACTCTGCAAGTAACACGACTAAAATTTTTTGTAACGAATAACTGGGGGGTGTTTATAGCCTTTTCCTTGACCAACCCATTCCCTTTTTTTCCTTTCAAGTAGCACAGTTAGGAAACAAGAAACATACACTAACAATATTGTCCTACTTGGTCCCAAGCCTTCAAACTCCACCAGTCTTAAATGCCTTTTGGTCAACAGAAACAATGGATTTTTTTGGTTTGTATTCAATTTCTGCTTAACTCAAAATCATGTATTCTTTAATCATAATATATCCATATCAGGGACATAAATGAATTTTAAGTGAGGTAAAAAACATTTTTTAAGAGGCAATTAGCATATTTTTGTTGTTGCTATATTTATAAATTTGTAAATTATTACCTTTTAATAAATCTGTCCGGAATACTCTATCTCAACCTCAATTCCCACTTCAGAAAGTTATAATACTAACAACATAATTTTTCTCCTGTTTATTGATCCAGATTTGAGCTCTTAGAGCCCAGCTGATTTTTCTGTTTGGCTTTAATTGATTAACACAGAAATTACATTCCAGCTGAGCATTTGGTGGTCAATAAGATCCTGCATTTTATTTTGTTAGTATCTGAAGTGTCTGAAATATTAACTTCATGTTCAACGAAGTTAGACAATGATTCAGTTACGGATGCTGAGTTAAAACCAAGAATACTTCTGGAGACTCCCTCCCTCATAGATTTCTATCACTTCATGTAGAGTAAAAAAAAAAAAAAATTGGTATACATGTGAAACAAAAGTGAACTATGAATGCTGTTACAAGCCTGGGATTGCTGCAAAGTAAATTCCATTACCTTGGGAAAAATCAAATATTCACAGATATTACTGTGAAATTATCCAAATTTTCATATTCATGTACTTGCTCTACTGAGATATTAAATGAGCAGTCTCTTAAAAGATTTCATTTCTATGTTTTCATGCTCTGACCAGTAAAGATCTGTAAAAGAATTTAGTGTTTCCTAAAAAGACCAATATTATCTTCCTTCCTGTCCTTTTGATGTGTTAGCACAACATTGTATACGTTGGCACACCAGAGGATTAACCACCGGTTTGACAGGCTCTTGTTATTGGCCATTTCACATTTTATTAAACTTTCTGTTGTCTTGTGTTTTATAAATAAAACTTACAATTACAGTGAAATAAACTAAAACTTTCCTTCTGTTCGACTTTTTCACACTGAACCAGAGCTTCTTGGACAATTGCTATCCTGAAAACTACCCAAGTCAGGCAGACATCCGGGACAGAATATGTTGTATTCTAATTACCACAGAAATGCTCACAATTCAAGTATAAGAAATGGTTTATTATACTAAGTATGTCAAATGTAGTGGTGTCCAAAATAAGATCTATATTCGGAGTCAGCTTGTCTGGTACAAATATGATTTTAACTTTCTGACAGAGATGGCTTCCATATGATGCTGGAGATGATCAAAATAAGAAGGATGGGGAAATAATTGGCTGCAACAGACCTTTTCCTTTCTACTTGATAGAAAATGTTTTAGCAGATGCCTATTCAGAAGGAATTCTTCCAGGACTCTCGAAACGAAGCATATAAAGCTCACTACGTTAACTGCCAGTGATAAACATTATAAGAGAAAAAGGTTTTATTTTGACTAGTATTAAGGGACATATATTTAAAATCCCCACTGTAAGTTACTTGTCTTAAAGTTAAGAGTATATCTAGAGGAATAAGTCATAATTTTTAAGCTATTATTTGACAATCCTAAAGTGAAACTTCTCTGCACTGTAGAAATTTGGTTGGTTCTTGGGCTGAATTATTTCTAAAGGGGAAAAAACTCAGAAACCTTCCTTTTGTGAAATGGAAAACATAGTTCTTCAGTGGAATATGGGAATCAGATTGAACTTGAAAATTTCCTTGGCATGATGCCACAGTTATTACTCTTGAGCCAGGAGAAGACTGTAGCCAGTGGAAAATGGAAAAGATATTTTTCTCATCAAATTTTACAAGAGTCTTGATAATATAAAAGCAAAATAATAGTGAATTTGGCTTCTAGGTATCTAAAAAGTGGATGTGTTTTCACTTCTTGAGTGTACCTGTGTAAGGAGTAACACACAGTTATAACTGAACAATAATTTGTAGGAAAGTTTATGGTTTAACATCACTAGAGTGAGTAATTTAACTCAGTAGTGTGTCAAAGATAGAAAAGTATTCTGGGGACAGTTCAAGATTCCTTTTTTTTCAGATCTTCTTATTTCTTTCCATATCATAGCTGAAATAAGTTTATCTTGCCAGATTGTATCTTACAGTAGAACTGGAAGAAGAAACAGTGATCAACATTTCAGCTAAAGTTTGCTTTAGAATTGTCTATTTCAATTACAAGTAAGAAGACTTAATGCTTTTTTTTTCAGAATAACAGAATAAATGCTTCTAATGAAGTAACAGTCTCATGAGGATTCTTTATTAAACAAATGATCTCAGGTACGTAATCTATGTTAAATAATGCTGAAAAGAGGTCTGTTTCACAACAGATAACTTTATCTTGTTGAAGACAAGTACTCATAAAAAATCAAGATTAAAGATGGCTGACATAGCCAGCTTTCCACACTGTCTTGGCAAAAGAGATCAGTGCTTCCTGGGATCTTCAATAAGCCTTTTCCAGTGCATACAAATTTTGTCAAATCTGGGTTGCTTAATACAAAGTGCTTCAGATTCAATTAAACTGGCATTTTTAGATGAAACTTTATTCGAATAAAAAAAAAAAAAAAGGATCATTGTTAGTGTTTGAAACATAAAAGTACCTAAAGCAAAATGTACTGCTCCATCTTTTTTTTCCTGACAGGGAGAGATGAACTCTTAAGTCATATAAAATACTCTCACTAGATTTTTAACCTGTTGAATTTATTGCAGGCACTGTTTTAAAAGTAAAATGCACAACTGGGAGCAAGTATGAAAGCCGTCTTCACTTCAGGCTTATGTTTAAGCTTAAATATAATGCCTTAGGGAGCTTTGATAAAGGAACTAAGCTCAGACTAGTGAATTCAGTTCAAATAATCACATCCTTAATGGTAAAACTGATTGTATCAGAGGTTGCAAGATGAGCAGCAGCCAGGGCATGCTGTAGGTCTGGCTTCAACAACTCCTATTTCTTTTGAAGGCAGCCTGAACTTTGCCTTTTCAGGGAAAGCCATAAACAGCCTTCATTTCTGACACTGACATGCAACCAGTCAAAAAATTATCCAGCTTCGATATCTATTCTATGTGTTCCTTGAACATCAACCCATATTTGAGACTTTCAACTTGAATATATTTAGTGGGTCATCCCAGAGAAAGAAGATACTGAAGCAAGTGAATTGTGTGTACAGACAGCCCATCCAGACTTGAGCATGACCCTCAGGCTACTTCTGCTTTACAGTATAATGTCAGAGAAAGTAACTTTTAACCTCTTAGTTGCATCTTGGTGCCCTGAACTAATACTTTGGGACTATTAAGAAGTATTTGACTGAAAGATTAACAAGACTTGAACCCAAAAAAGCACTTTATAAAGCAAAAAATTATGTACTGTATTGTTTTGTTTATTTGCAGTGCTGTTAGTATTTCTGAAGCCATAAGGAGGGATTACTTTCTCATGGGTAAAACAGTGGGATGAAATGTGCAGACAATATAAATCCAAGGCTGGGTGAGTATCTATCATGTCTTAGAAGGTGAAAAGAAGAAATCATTGTTAAAGACATTATTGTTAATGTAACTGAACGGGAGACTGACAGTTACTTCCACTTATGAGACGGTAAACCTGTACTAGGAAAGGTATGTTGTTTTCTTAAACATCCTTTAAGCTATACTCTATGAAATATAGAATTGCAAGTAGGATGATGAGCCTGTGAAAACAATATACACTCAAATAGAAACACACTTTAGATTTCACAAAAATGTTCTGGGATTCCAGTTGTGTGTTTTTAAATATTCAGCATCTTAGCTGTTTATCTGTTAAGCAACAGCAACAATAGCTACTCTGATGTAAATTAACTGAGTAGATGCATTAAATATTAAAGTCAATAATCTACTTAGATTATTAAACTGGGACAGGTGCAGGTGATGTTAGTGGTGTTCTCTAACAAATCTGTTTTCCTGACATTCTGCTCTAAGTTCTGTTCCTACCACCTAAAGGAATAATTGATAGTAACTGCAGGATTCCTTGTATGTTTATTGAAATCATTGTTATATGCTACGAATTTTTTTCTTCTTATTCTTGGAAATAGTTTGAGAGCTTTTACCTCTACTTGTGCATAATTTTACCTTGAATATCAACCATCTCCTATGAATAACATCTTTTCTAACATAACAGTTGACTTTCTGCATGTAAACCTTTACTTTCTCTGAACTGGAACTTAAACATATTAAGGTTTTTGTGTTGAGAAAATGAGTCAAAACCTCTTCCCATAAAACTTCATTCTTCTTGTGCATACAAGAAAAGGCAACTACATTAACATGTGTCAATATAAACACGAAGTGAAATGTGTGACTAAAGCAGTAATATTCAGTGCAGAGCAGCTCATTTTTTGCAGAGCAGATTATATACATTTGGATGCTTGATATTCTCCTTTATAGACTTTGAAAACTGAACAGTGTTAAGAAAAGTGAATAATCTTTTGATATATTTTTGATGAATGATACACCTAAGTTAGTTAGTATAAGTCAAAAATGGGGAATCAAGTCAGAGGATGGAGAAAAGAATGGAAGGAAAGAAAAAAACAGAGGAAATCCCCAAATAAACCAAAACCCCACAACTTCCAAAGCTGTATGATTTGCAGTGAACTCAAAAGTCAATAGTATTATACCTGAAGAAAGTCCTCATCAAGGGATAACAAAACTTCTCCATCCTGTAAACTGCAAATAAGCACCTTTTTGGGGAAAAGGCCATTGAAGACATATCTTAGAAAGCTGATGTGAGGCAGAACTCTCAAACCAGTTCACAGATTATAATATTACTGGGAGCTTATTCATTTAGTAGCAAACAGACCTGAGTTCATCATGCCACTGAGAACTTCCACAAGATTTTTCAGTAGAGAGAGACATTCCTGCAAGTTATGTCATTGTTGAGTGGTATGTGAGGCTTGCAAGCTTTAACTGAAGCTCCCATAGCTGAATTGCCTGGTCAACAGACACTCACTGCTTATTTCATTCCACAGCTTGTGATTTAGACTGATGAGAAATCTACAAGATAGAGCAGTCTTAATATTTATTCTGGGTGGTGGTATTTTCAGTCAGCTAGGGAGAGTGTGGTGGTTTCAACCTTTTGGTTTGCAACCAAACACAGCCTGCTCTCTCACTCTCCCTACCCCCTCCAGGGAGTAGGGGAGATAATTGGAAAGAAAAGGGCAAGGAGACTCACTATTTACTAATTAAAATAAAATTATAACAACAGTAATAAAAGAATATACAAATGAGTGATGCACAGTACAATAGCTCACCACTCAATGACCGATGCCCAGACTGTCTCAGCCAGCGGTCCTGGAGCAGAGACATTCCCAAAACTGAAACCCTAGAAGAGCAAGCCCAAGCGAACCCCAAGAGAATACCCCCATCTTCCAGTCAACCCTTGTTAATATACTGACAAGACATGATATGAAATGGAATATTTCATTGGCACATCCAAATGCCAATTTTTACTACACTTCCCCCTCCCAGTCCTAGTGCAGCTGTGAACCAGCCAAACACGATGGCCTTGAGCTCCAGCAGCAACTAATAACATTAGTACTTTTATTAACATTCTTCTCACAAATCCTACACTAAAACTAAAACACGGTTATTCTAACTACTAAGAAAATTAACTCTATCCTAGCAAAACCAGGACAGAGAACAATGAACAATTCCTGTTCATATTTTCCTTTTACATTCTTTTTATATTCTAAACTTTAACCTTACATTTTACCTTCTTCTTCTGATCTTCGGAATAAGTACAATTGAATGGATTAAAGAAAAATTATATTTAAAATCTCATTATTTTTGTCAGTATTTTAAATCTTTATGTTTCATGAAACTTTTAAAGTTTGAAAGTATATAATTTCTTAAAATAGGTGTATGCTTACAGATATCAGTTGAAAATATCCTATATATTTGTATTTCAAAAAAATTATGGATGATAAAAAAATATTTTTGCTTGAATATTTGGAAGAAAATCCAAATATAAGCTGACAATTAAATTAACTACAAGAAATTGGAGCATTGTGCCAGGACCAGGAATGTAATCCAAAGAAAAGAAAAAAGTAATTTAGATTATCTGGAAATTGAGTAAACACACTTTGTTGAATTTCACTACAGAATTTAAGAAACTCGTCAAAGCAATTTCAAATGCATTAATAATTACCTTTGAGAACTCAATGACAGGTGAAATCCTAATAGACCAGAAAAAGAGCAAATGCTCTACATATTTATTTTTTTTAAATGAATCTGGAGAAATATAAACTAGCCAGTGTGACTTTGAAACTAAAATAGTCTTTAGAAAAGGAAAATGAAGTTCTAATTAGATAGGAGGTGATAAATAGGTCACATGAATTCACCAAAAATCATGGAATCTACTTCATTTCCAGCTTTTAGAGAATAGAAAAAATACTAAGGAATAAAGGAAAGGGAAAACGACATCAACATTTAATCTTCACATGTGCCAGATATTAGATTCTGCCTCATATGGCTTTCCTTAAAAAAAAAAAAAGTCCCACAACCCTCAGAAACTGAGGCTTGAACAAATTACAGCTCTATGAAAACAATATTAAAGGAAAAAATACTAGCTTCCAATCACAGCTAAATACATTCTCAGTAGTAAAACTCTTTTTGTGTCTCAGTAGTGACCTCAAAGATAAAGTGGTGAGCTTCCTTGTAAAATTTTCAGGTTACAGCAAGTGAGAGGGGTAGAGTAAATCAAGAGAAAAGCATAAAAATGTCAGATGTTCTCAAAAAATTTGAGAATTGGTCTGGAATCAGCACAGTGAATTTAAATATAAGTAGGGGCAAAATATTACTCTTTGTGATCAAATTAGGAAAACTAAATAATTGACAGCAAGCTAATGTGCAACAGATTGTAATTAGTAGGAAATTACAGCATAGAATTTAATAATTTCTGCAAATATGTCTATTTCTTTAGTTAGTCATTTCCATTTTCTTTCTCCCTATACAGTCTCCTGTTTACATTAAGGAAACAAGATCTCTGAGGCAGGAGCAGTACATCTGTGGACTTTGCTTTATATAATTGTGGTCTTATTTTCTTCAGAGAAAATTCAGTAAAAATTATCTCATTATTTAGTTGCAGCATGTAGGAACCTGCTAAAACTGCAAGAGTACTGAAAGATCACAGATGCACATTGCTAAGAAATTTCATCAATGTTTTCAAAAGATTTCAGTAACAAAGAAAAAAAAAAACATGAAGCATGTTAAAGCTTAAAGCATGAAAAACATATAAATAATGCTAAAATTATTTCCCTAACTTTTTTGCATACTTTGCTTATTAGGGCTGTTGCAGACATTCAGAAAAATGCCTATTATATTTGCTTTAATTCCAAAGTACAGCCCGGTGTAACTAGAGTATGAAAACTAGTAAACACACAGATTTCAATACAGTTTGAAAATCAATGGGTCACAGTTTTTCTTCTCAGGAAAGACAGTACTTAAATTGTTGCAATGAAGATAGCAAGTAGAGAGTATAAACATAAATTTATCTCCACCAACCTATAGATTATAATTACAGAGATAAGACAAGGAAAACTGAAGGAAGATCTCCATGAGTTTCATAAAAGGAAACAAAAACCTTATGGAGAGGAAGATCTGAGAGTTATCTTTGAAATCTCATGACAGTTAGAGGAAAACAGTCAATTTGAGTGTTATTTTATGCAACTCTTCAGTCTATCCTCTCTGTAGAAAGCTCTTCAATTCTTCTGTCATTCCTCACAAACTTTACAGATGGAATAGAAAGGACAGAAGACATTTTTTTCCCAAGATGTTAATTGTAAACTGAATTACAAAGTCATATTTATACAACTCTGCTTGAAATAATTTTTTTCTTTTTTTTTTTCTCTGCTTGGAGACTTTTTTTCATGGTGAATTCCTTTCAGTTGAGAATGATAGCACATAATAGGAGTGAGTCAAACTTTGTGGGTGCACCTTTGACTGTACAATTCTATGTACATAACTCATATGATGCAACTTAACTACTACTCTGCTCATGAATAATATTGTTGTTGCTGTTACAGATTTTGACTGACAACTTGTACTCAAAAGGGCCTTTGTCTTCTATTAGCTTGGTCCTTTGGAGAGACCTATTTATGAATAAGACTTCAAGTACAAGAGACTATCAAATTGTGCTGTGGTAAGTATGCTTCTCTGGCACATTTGAAGTCCAGATGTATGAAAACATGACTTGAACAGTCCATTTGCTTGCCTATTTGATATATCAAATATATAAGTATATATCAAGATATATCAAGTATTTCTGAATTTTCATAAATGAATAGCTGCTGAGAAGTCATGCTTTTTACTCACTTGAAAGTTTGCCTGAAAAAATTAGATTTTTAAACACACCTACATATTCTATCCATATACTTTTGATCTTTCTGTGTCACCATTCTGCACAAATAAACTGTTATTTGTTCAGGTCTCCAGTAGAACATAAGGATTTCATAACTATCAAATGTTCCTCAATGTTCTTCAATGAACCTTCCCAAAAAAACAAGAATGTGATTAACTATTTTCTTCCGGACAAGCAAACACAACCTAAACAATGGAATATAAACATGTTCAGAATTATTTCATAATGTGAGATTTTTTCCCCAATTATTTTAATCCTGTGATAGTTGCAGAATCACAGGAGGATTGTGCAAGGCAATTAGTCTCATTTTTTATTTCTTCTCACTTGAAAGGTACATTTTTTATGGTCTGAACAGGCCATATAATTTATCTGTGACTGTATCTGCTTATCAACTGCCCATACTGTTAATCTTGAACACTGGTTATTAGTGTCCTAGAAAGCTTCTTGTTACAGTCTTAAGGAATTAGGACTGAAAAAACCAACACTTTAAATTCCTGCAAGACTATTTTTACTATTGTTCTCAGAAATTTATAATCTCATTCTGAGCTACAGAAACCTATTATTGGCAAGGTGAGAAACAATGTCACTAACATAGCCTTGATATAAGTAATTATTCTGCTGTCTTTTCATAGGATATTGACACAGAAACATACAATGAATACTATTCTGTGCAGAATAATATAAGACAAATAAAATCAATGTTATCTGGCAAGTAAAGATAAGAAATGTCACAAACATAGCCATTCACAAATTATTATATATTCAGCTTAAGGGATGCAGTGCAAGCTGTAAAACCTGAAGCAAATGTTAGAATTTTAAAAAGATTAATATAAAGGTCATTACTAGATTGCAGAGAAACAGTGACGCCAAGGAAGTAGCGTAGAAGTACTTACTAGTCTCCTTAAAGGGCAAATTGAAAAGCATGTTTACAATTCAAGCTAATTAATAAACTACTTAACATTGCAAAGTAGCAGTAGAATTTATGTGTAAACAACCAAAATAAACTAAAGATAAAGAAGATCATTTACTCAGTAAGTCAGGGATAGTCTATAATACAGGCAACTGCAGTAGGCAAATTTTAAACAGAAACTAAACATTGAAAAGTCTAACTTTCAGTTAACCTGTCACATTAACAAGCGTGTGTAGGCTCCAAACAAAATACACAGGGACTGTTACTGTTTGCCTTAGCTAGATGATAGAAAACACTAGGAAAGAAGCTTAGGCTGGACTAGTCAGATGTAATCATCTTCAACTGAGAGAATTAAAAAATATCCTCTTTATATAAAGATGTGCCTGACTCTGTATTCAGGTAGTTAAAACTCTCAGACACTGGTGCTAAACAGTTTGACTTGAAGTAAATAAACTTCTACAGAGGAATGAAACTTACATCAGACATTCTAATTTGCATCAATTAATTAACTACTAATTGGGCCAGGATATGTTGTTTTGTATACCAGGAGTATGGCACTGTCCTAGGAAAATACACTTTGAATGACTGTATTGAAAATCAAATTCCAGCTAAATTATTGAATATCTCAGCAAATCTAAACTATAATGATAATTTAAGAGGATGTGCATTAGAGATTAAAGGTTTTGAAAGACAGCAGTAGCCTGTGAACTACCAGGTCATTTTTCAGAGGAAAGTTTTGTTACAGAGGAAAGTTTCCACCTTCTTTCTCACTCCCTCCTTGCTGGCAGGATCAGTAACAGAAGAAACTAAAATTTAAATCAGGGTTCTTGCTGCCACAGGTCTGCTTTTTCTTGAAGTTTCCATCTCTTTTACAATAAGAGCACAAGCAAATAAGAGAACAAACTGTCATTTTTTTTTTCTTACATTTGAATTATAGTTGATTTGTTTCCAAGTTTTCTGTAGTCTGAGCCCCTAGACCTATATGTTATAATCTAAAAGACAGAACATGGCAAATACCACAACTTTATATGATTCACAATTCTGTACTGACCATATTGACAATATAGATATATGTGAATAATATGTATGTGAGTGAAATGTACAGTCAATGACAGAGGGACAGACCTTGGAGCCTCCAGTTTGAACACATTGTAATAGCTACTGCTATCTTATAACTCCAGTGTAATTAATTTCTGAGCACAAATAGGTTCCTGTATAGAGTCTTGATTCATTAGCCCTCTTTTTTTAACAAATGTTTTATGATCTGATAGTGCTTGATGAGAAGAGTTAACATTTTAAAAAATAAATATTAATCGGTATTTCAAATGGCTGAAGATAATATTGAGAGACAATGCCCTGGTGAGTGAAGTGGTGTGATAAAATACCTTCTAGGAGGACAGCCACATGCGGTAAAGCAGCAAATGGAGGTAGTGTGATGATAAACATGCTTGCATCTTTCTCATTGCTGCTGCCTTTGCTACCACTGTTGCTCAGAAAGAGGGACTTTGGCTTTGTGGAGGAGCTGAAAGAAGAGGAAAAAAGGCAGTACAGGAGGGAAATGTACAGATTAAAAGGATTCCTACATAATCTATCACATATCTGACATTATGTACAGTTTTTGCCCAAAGGCGTAAATGGAAGCCTTGTCATACACCTCAATGCCAACAGCATTAGTCTCAAAAATGTAGTTATTTTCTTTCAGAAATGTCATCAAGAATGACCAGGAACATAATGATGTTGTAGGAAAGCCTGCCTTATTCGCTTCTGCGCTTGAAGAGATTTAAATAGAAATAGCTACACTAAAGATATTCTGTAATTAGGTTTCATGCTGGTTTTGGATGTTGTTACAGATCTTTTGATAGTAGATAAAGCCATGGTTTGAAACTGTTCATTTGGATTTTCTGCTGCTTTAATGAAAAAATTATTATATTTCAAGTTCTGTGGGTTTTGTCACGTCGTTTTTGTACCAGACAA
>NW_010308449.1:38866-47266 GCF_000700745.2 Antrostomus carolinensis
CTGAGACTGTTCTTAAAGATTTATGTTTACAACACAACTATCTTTATACTGTCTGACTTGGGAATTTCTATCCAAACCGTGGGGCAATTCTAATACTTAAGAATCTGTCCCTATCACCTTTTAACAGGTGGTAAGGAGCTTCAGACTAACAAAGACAAGTGGATAACCAAAAGTGCTGAATTTTCCCCTCAAACTAGCTTGGACTGGTAGTTTAGTAAACTAGTGAATTAGCAATTTAACAAGTTATTCAAGTCAGATATCAAAAAGACTAAGGATTTTTGCTTATTAAAAAACATTGAGATAGTGGAATCAATGCCTGAAATATAAAGCCATATCTTCAGGCCTAAGTGAAGAAAACATGTATAGATAATCAGTTGTATTTCTGAATACAATACACAGATGCACAGGTTTGCAGCCTGTGCATCTATTGACCAGCAAAAATCTTGAGGCTGAGAAGAATACACCTTGTATGCAAGAGAAACACATTTGAGATTTCCAGGCAGAACAATGTCACCTGCTTTTTTTCTCCTGTGATGTTCAAGGACTTTAAGAACAATTCTAAAATCGAAAATTATTACATCATATCTCATTTTGAAAGGACTGAGGTGTTGGACAGTTTTGAAATACACACAGTTCAATAAAAAGTAGAAAAGGTCCCAATAGATCATTAGAGCCTGCAATGACACAGAAATTGCACTGAGCTTTACCAAATTCATTTAATTAATTTTCTCATTTCTGTGTAACAATGTGGAAGATCAAATATGATCCAAACAACAGATTAGGGAAAGGCAAAATGAATTCCAGATCAAGTTCTTCTTCACTCACAAAGACATAAGACGTTTAATCTGTTGGGTTTTTTTTCTCTCCTCTCCTTCCTGCTTACTTGCAAGGATTACATGCAGTGAAACCACATTCCTCAACTTCTTCCCATTCCACCACTCTCTCACACACATCTTCTGCAGCCTTGTCCAAGGGGAGAACTTGTCCCAGACAGTAACAAAGAACAAGGGACAAGTTTCATCAGATAAAATTGGATGTAGATGTTATCAGACGCATTCCTACAGTTTGTGCTGGTTAGTGGTTGGCTCCAGCACCACCTTCTGCCTGCTTTCCCTAATTTGATCAAATAATGCAACAAATCTAATTTAAAAACCACATCCATGGTTCGGTTTTTGATTTTTTATTATAAATTATGCCATACCCTAATTAGTTCTTGTTCCTGCATTCTAGCCTTCCTTCCTTTCCTTCTCACAAGTTTTCGATTCATTTCAGTCATTTCTTATAACATACAGAGATACTTTGTAATTTAAACCATGGAAAATTATGTATGTTGATTACCCATAAATCGTTTCTGTCCCTTATATAATTTTCCTTCCCATGTTTAATTTGCCTCATATTTTATTTTAAAATGTTTTGGGACAGTCTTGACTCTGCATAGTGTCTACTGAGTGGTATTCACATACTGTTCATGTAGCAGTCACCCTATTCTTTTCAAAAGCCGAGTAAATTATTTGAGTGTGTACTTTCTTGGAGCACTGAAGAGCTCAAAGCAGGTTTTTTCATCTGAAAAACTTTGTTAATAAAATGCCTGTTGGGTTCTCTGTAGAACGCAGATTTTTGATAGCTGTCAAAAGCAGGATAATAAAGCCTGGAGGTAAGGACTCTTTCACCTCCAATCATTATGACAATTATCTTCTGTCTTATGAAGGGTAAGTTGGACATATATTGATGCTTCAAGCCTAATGTATTGTTCAAAGGTAAATCTCTACCAACACTCTGAGGGGACCAGATCCATAGCTTGTAGTATGTAGGAAGTGCTTACAACTTTTTGAAAGTCCTTTTGCTAAGGAATATAATTTGTTATGATAGAAGCATAGATCTGATTGACTCACAGACACCCTTCTAGTTGTATTATATATTTTTTATCCCTGTCATATTGAAATCCATTTTGAAATGAAAGATGTTTATTCATCTTAAATGTTGCTGAGGCTGTGATAAGCATGGATAGGATGACAAGTGCTATATTTCAGCCCAAATTTAGAAAAAGCCCATGACTCAGAGACAGTTCAGGTTGCAGTTTTAATCCAGCTTTCCTGTTTTCAGTTTTATTTGATTATAAGTTTGTTACTGCATTAGATGCACTAGCATTGAAGTGTATGAGTAATTCTCTGCACTGATATGCTGCTAGCTGTCTATTTGACTACATTTGGGATTCATTTAGGATGACAGCCCAGGTTCAAGTAAAACTTATTCATTTTCACTCATCATGTGGTTGAGCTATCTACTATTTTGTCACCCTTGAGACTTTCAAAAGACTATCTATCTTTAAAAAAAATTAATTCAACTTTGTACATACTTGGGAAATGTCCTGAGTTGTAGAGTCAGGGTCTCTATGGGCCACAAACTCGGGTTTCAGAAGAAACTACAGACCCTTTATTCACTAACATGGCTTACAGAAGAAGGGGCTGCTGAAGGACTCATGAGTAAGTTCCTGGACTCCTCTGTTTATAACACAATGTTAAGGTAAAAAGGATATTGATTTCACTTCATGTGAATACACTCAAGTATAGGCAATATATTTGGCTATATTTTTAACTGCAAAGTGAAAACACTGAAGTGTATGACATATTTGAACATACTTTAATGAGTTGTACATGAAAATGTTCTGTGAGACAAGCAGTGTACACAAGATCTCCAAGGGAAGCTCCTCTGTTAATGCCAAGATGCTATGCAAGAATGTATGAGAAGTAAAACTTCAGTGTTTGTGGAAATTCACTATATAAAATCCACCAAATATGAATCTTTGCTTAGACCTCTAGGCAATATTTTTAAAAGACATATTATGCTGTAGTCTTTGATATAATTAAAAAAAAAAGTTGCATTGTTGTCAGAAATGCACACCTTTGGTTCTAAGGTGCTCTTAAAAACTACAACTTTTAAAGAAGATTCTTCTGTTATTTGAGTTATAGATGCCAGACACATAACAAAAAAGAATTAAATTTAACACTCTCCTTTATGGAAAAATAAGACATGGTTTTGTGACTCTATTTCAGTCTTTTTTTAGAAGGAGCAAGCATAAGTAAGCATTCAGCATGAATCATACTCTATGATACAGATGTCTTCTTTTTTCTGTAGTATTTTATTTTAAAGGTTTTTTAACAAATCTAATCCTCAGTATTGGAGCCATGGAGCCATTCTCTTTCTTTCCTGCATTTTTTGTGTACACAAAGTTTGTGTGTCTGTGTACACATACACACACCTGCTTGAGCATACAGGTGTCTATGTATATCTCCTATATGAAAGATAGATCAGTTTGTTTCTTCAGCACTGCAGAGCCAGTATAGATATACTCACTCAGACATGATAGCCTACTTGCGTGGGTCTACAAGAAAATTGTGTTACTTATTTTAATAAATCCTCAGCAAAATATTCATTATGAACACCCTTTACGATCTCCAGATCACTCTGTATTAGCATAATACAAGAGACTGTCTTTGGGTTACCACTGTGTGCACACCACTGAAAATAGAAATGTGTTAGATTTGTCCTCCGATCTGCTTAGATTTATCTCACACCGAAGTAGCTGAGTCCCCAGTAGAAAAATTGTACCTGGAAGAAGATCTTGAAAGACACTCTTCTAGCAGTTTGTTATATCATCTAGAGGCTCATACTATGAAGTGCTACTCACTGAGAAGTCATACACTGAGTAAAGCAAACTCCTTGGTTCAGGCTGATTAATCAGACTTGTTACCCAGAATAGAATTATCCAAAAATACTTTGTATAATAAGCTTAAAAAAAAATCCACAGCTGGCACAAAGGCATGCTCACAGTGGACCCAGAGGTTCTCCTCAAGACTGCATGGGGCTGCCAGATCCAGTATGGTGATGATGGTGAGGCAGAACAGGATGTAGTCCTCTGCATCTTGTTGTGGGTCAAGGGAAACACACCATAGCTATGGATCTAAGACTTTATTGTTATTGCAATTTATGTTTTAACAACTTAGAAATCCAAATTATTTAATACTAACTTCATCCAAACCAATATAAAAATCTTTGTTAATAATACAGGTAAATTTGTTACACAAAACAACTGTTCTAGTAAAATTGTGAATTATCCCTCCTGATGACCTCCTAGGTCCTAAGAATGAAAATTTATTTTTCCAAGAAAGCAGAAATGGGAGGGGCAGGGCGGAGTTCATTGGCATCCCGAGGTCTTTGGAGAGAGGAGGGAAGAATATGATGTTTAAGAAGAGGAGTTTCTTCCTCTTCCTTCATGGGAGGAACATGAGGTCAATGATGTATTTCTCCTCAAACTTGCGTGCAATAGTGATTCCTTTCCTACATTTTTTTAAATACATTGTGTTCTTCTCGTTGCTTACCAGCTGAAGTTTGAAAGGTGCCACTCACTAGCCCCCAGCCCCTGTTAGCCCAGGGGGCTGGCTGATGTACACAGCCTCCCGGGGGCTCTTTGACCTTTACCGCATACCATTTCTCATTGCTCAAGCTAAAACAGGTCAGGCAGCAGCCACTGGCCACTGCACAACTATTAAACCAAGCTAAATCCAGCTCAGCCCAAGATACAGAATCACAGAATTATAGAATGGTGCAGGTTTAAAGGTACCTTAAAGATCATCTCATTCCAACCCCCCTGCCTTGGGCAGGGACACCTTCCACTAGACCAGGTTGCTCAAAGCCTCATCCAACCTGGCCTTGAACACTTCCAGGGAGGGGGCATCCACAACTTCCTTGGGCAACCTGTTCCAGTGTCTCACCACCCTCACAGGAAAGAATTTCTTCCTAATATCTAATCTAAAACTACCCTCTTCCAGTTTAAAGCCATTTCCCCTTGTTATGTCACTACGTATCCTTGTAAAAAGTCCCTCCCCTGCCTTCCTGTAGGTATTGTAAGGTATTACCCCTCCAGGTATTGTAAGGCTGCTGTAAGATCTCCCCAGAGCCTTCTCTTCTCCAGGATGAACAGTCCCAACTCTCTCAGCCTGTCCTCATTGGAGAGATGCTCCAGCCCTTGGATCATCCTCATGGTGTTTCTCTGGACTCTCTCCAGTAGGTCCATGTATTTCTTATGTTGGGGACCCAGAACTGGAGACAGTACTCCACATAGGGCCTTACAAGAGAGGAACAGAGGAAGAGAATCACCTCCCTTCATGTGCTGGCTGTCCTGGTTTTTAGCTGAAATAGAGCTTGTTTTCTTTTTAGTAATTAGAAGAGCAGTGTTTCAGTATCCAGCCTGGGACTCGCTGCGAGAGACATTGATAACGCACCAATGTTTACATTTTTGTCACTAGAAGAGAAGGACTTTGTGTTCTGTTGGTCCACAAGCACAAGATTTAAGGGTGGTGAAGAATATTTAAATTAAAAAACTTAATTGACAGTTAGATATGCCAATGGGGTATTCCATATCATATCACATCATGTTCAGCATATTAGTGAGGGTCTCTTCCTCTTTTAGCTCTCTCTGGCTTTCGCTCGGGCTCTCGTTCTTCTGGGATTGCGGTTTCAGTTCAGGATTGTCGTTCCTTCGGGATCGTTATCTGGGAACAGGCCGGGCTCGATCAGGAGGGGGCTGAGCTGTAACATTGGGTGTCATTCACTTGCATATTTTGTTATTGTTATCATTATCTCTACTATTTTAATATTAGTATTATTTTAAGTTTTCTCTCTATTATTAAACTGTTCTTATCTCAACCTACAAGCCTCCTTATCCTTGCCCCCCAATCCTCTCCCCTGTCCCCTGGGGGTGGGGGGGAGTGGGTGAAGGGCTGTGTTGGCTGTTAGCCAAGGGCCAGCCAAGTGAAACTATCACACTGGCCCTCTTTTCTTGATGCAGCCCAGGATATGGTTGCATACTGGCATTAAGACTCTGCACTGCCAGATTAACACCTGAAGCCTTTTCCCAGTAATGTCACAAATTTCTTTTATGTCCAGCCCACAGACCATTCTCCTTTGCTGCTCATTCGTGTCAACATTAATACTACTGGTCAGGGAAGTCTTGAGAAGAGCGAGGGTGATTACAGGGCTCTGGGGAATAGGACAGAGTGCACAGGGGGTCAGAGTTTTCTCTCCCCATTTCTTCCAGTTACCAGGAAAGGTATAGATGGCAATGGGCACATCCTATAAGTTAGCATATAGCTGCATAGCTCCTTTTGCAGGCAGACATTTGTCTTTTAGGACTACATGACTCTCCAAAAACAAAGAGAGTGGAAAAAGACTTAAATATTCAATGTTTTCCTTGCATCAGTCTTGACTAGCAAGTTCTGCCCTCAGGTGTCTCAGACCTCTAGTGATAGGGTGTGATGGAATGAAGTACTACCAGCAGCAGAGGAAGATTAAAGATAATGACCACTTAAGCTAATGGGACATACAGAAGTCAACAATACTGGATGTGATATATCTGTGATTGCAAAGGGAGGTGGCCAGTGTCAACAAGAAGCCACTTATTATCATCTTCTATCAGACCACAATGATCAGGTTCCTCATTGCTGGGGAAAAAAAAATAAATGTCGTGTCCATCATGAAGAACACAAGAGGGAGGATCCAGGGAACTACAGGTCAATCAAACTTTAAACACCATAAAAAGCAAGTTTTCTAGGTTACATGCAAGATGACAGGAGAGGAACCACCATAGCTTTACAAAAAAATAAAAAAAAAAATAAAAAAAAAAAAAAATCCTTCATTTAAGTGAGGATCAAAAATAATTACATATGAGAAAGGAGGACATGTTCCATAATGGGAAAAGGCCTATAATGGGAGAGGCTTGTGGTGACTTCGATAACCAACACACTGAGAATGTGGAGACTGATACAGAGAAATGTTTGATACACTTCTCTGCTTGATGCCCTTAGAAAAACAGAGCACACAGCTAGGCACATTCATTCTCCCTTTTAAAATGCAGTTTGCCTAAACAGTGATTTGCATGATCTGTAGCACGCCTCATTTTTGACAGTTATAGTGCTATTATGTGGTTCTTACTGATGGAAACATAAGTAATATTTCTAAATCCCAAATAAGCCTAGTTTTTGAGTTGTCAGTCTCACTTAAGGAAGTCTCAGATGGGCAACAACATAGTAGGCTTAGACGTCCCAGGACACAGCCCAGTTGCAATGACTCAGGTTCTTGCCACATCCCAGTGTTGGTGTCACAGTCTATGGAACAAAGTAGAAATCTTAAAGAGATTAAACATCCTAGTTCATTCAACAGCAGATCATAATTTCCTATTTGTTTTGTCTCATTAGGAAAGAAAGGGGAGAGAAATTAAAACTGACTTTAGCCACATTGACTGAGCTTTTCAGTTCTTGTTTCTTCACAGAAGGAACTCTGTGGATCTTGCTGAACAGAAGTGCAGAGGGGAATTGATTGCAGTTTATGAGAGATATATTTGTCTAAAGGGAGAATATCTAATTGTGTGTCCCCACCTCACTGCTGATGATGTTGCCTTCCTTTTTCTGTGCATGTTTTAATTGAAATGTTGCAAAAAGGCTCCTCTCATCATACCATGAGTGAAGTCAAAGCAAGTCTGGCTTCTTATTACTCCTAGTCCTGTGCTTTAAACAAACTTAGATCTATAGCATCACTTTATAATCTAATTTATAAACTTTTCCATTGCTCTGAAAATGCCTAGCCCCAAGATTAATTTTTTACAAGTCAAATTACATAATGATGGGATAAGCATACATATTTTGTCTCTTGTTTAAATTTAACAAAACATATACATTAAAACAAGTTCTGGTAGGCACCCTAAGGCTTTGAAGTATCTGAATTGTTTCAGTTTGGTTCTTTTTGTAAGGAACAATTATTTCCACAGATGACTGGAAAACATATTGTAGAAAAAAAATGTGAACTATCTTGCTTTTTGCTTTATAAGTTTAAAATAGCCGCAGTCAGTGAGATTTTTGTTACTTCAAATATTTTCTAGAAGGAAAAGGAATAAGGCTAAAACTTACTGTTGCAACTACTGGAATTTAAAATAAATTGTGGTGTGAAAAGACCTTGCTACAATTTACTCTTTTGAAGGTATCTGGGTAGGCATTCTCTTTCATTAAGGTTGTAATTTTAATCAAAATAAGCATGTGACTGTCTTTACATAATTTATATACAAATGCATATAAATGTTTCTTAGCAGATCATTTTGTACACAGATTTAATTTTCTATTTGTGTCCAATTTTAGCCACTCTGCAAACAGTCTTTCAGACTGTAAGATCCTGGGGACAATGTCGGCTTTGCATGTGGAGAAAACTGGAGAAAGCTGTAGAATAATGATTAATAAATTGCAATGTTTTGCTGTGTATCATCCCTGTTCCTTGTGTAGGATTTCAATGGCAAACAATTAAAGTACCTTGTACTGAAATAAGACAGTATTTATTATTTTTATTATTATTATT
>NW_010308450.1:0-36792 GCF_000700745.2 Antrostomus carolinensis
TAGACTAGAGTCAGAGTAATTTAGAATGGAAGGACCTCTGGAGCTGATCTGGTCCCAGCTATAGCCTGGTCAGGGCTGAGCTGGCTCGGACTGCTCAGGACCCTGTTCAGATGGGCCCTAGCAGCCAGGCAGTGCTAGTTGTTAAAAAAAAAAAGTCCTTTTCTTTCAGACTGTACTGTTACAAAGAGAGGGAGAGCAGCAGAGCTATCTGAACTCATTTTGACTAGTTAAATAAAAATAATTAAGAAAAGAGTGATTTAGTCTTGAGGCTAGTCTGGAACTATTTCTATAGGGATGGCTTCAAATTTCCTTGTGTTGCAGGGAGTCCAGGCAGGAAGCAGTTTTAACCTAAAAACCAACAAAATTACATCAAGTCTATGCCTGAGCTTACATACCTGCTGGAGAGAATGTAGTAAATGTAATATTTTTGTTTTATTTATTATACTTCTGCAGTCTGGCTACAGTGGGAACATCTATGATGCATTTTTGTTCCTTGCAAAAACAATATTTGAGCAAAGAATTATTTTTTTAAACAAAGGTTTTTGCCAGGTTTGATAAATGTTTCTATGTCCACTATAGTTCTTGAAGCTTTGGCTATTGGAAGAGAATCTGAAATAACATATATTCTAAAAATACATTTATAATAACTAGGAACTGACTTTTGGCTGCTGTTCCAAGCAAAGGCATTCAGATTCTTGCCAACTGATGTGTAGAAGTGCATTAGGAACCACAGTCTTGGTTACATATGATTGAGGTAACCAAGAATTGTAATTAATTCCTGAGCTTTAAAAATAGCTGCAAGGTGGAAGTAATTTTATGAAAGGTCATTAAAGCAATATTCTCTCATATGTAATAATTGGAATGAAAGTAAACGAAATTTACCAGAAAGTAAAGATCTGATTCTAGCTAAGAACACACAATTTACTTTTACAGAGATCAGTTTAATTTCTGAATTTGTTTTGACAGCTGGAAGTAGAAACTTCTAAAGACATTGGAAATGTATCCTGGACAGAATACACTCTTCTGCACATTAAAAAAATAATTTAGTGAAGCAAAGAGATCTTTTTTTGATATTGCCAAACCCCCAACCCACTGTATAACTCATCAGATGCTGAAATCAGTATTTTAAAGCTACAGTAGAAAAGAAGGAAGGAATGTTGCTGTGGCTGCAGGAAGAAGATTAGGGCAAGATGCTGTTTGGGTTTTGACTGATTGTATCCTGGGCCTCCTCTCCAGCAAAGCAGTAGCAGAACAGAAGTGCAAGGAAATTCCTTCCTCTTACTGCTCCTCTGTCTACCAGAAAAGAAATCTTTGACGTTGAAACTTGACATTCTTTCTTATTTTTTGCTTTTATGTTTTATTGGGGACTAACTTTACCAACTTCTCAAAGGAATTCTTCTTCATCCTTTTGGAAACTAGATTATTTTTTTTTCCTTGCTACGTGCTTCCTAGTGGCTGGTGTCTAACAGTCCTGCAGATTACTAGGTAAGCTTTAAGTGTTGTTAAATGCAAAGTGCAGGAGTATAAGTTCTGTTGTCAATAGAGTAGATTGATTTTATATTATTTCTTTTAAAGGTAGAATTTTGATTCAGTTAACAGCATAAAAACAAAACAGGAGAGCAATGGTTAACCTGCTGTTACTGAAGGCAGAAGATTTTGCAAATAGATCGTGAGCTTGAAGTTGAGTCATCCTTTTATCTGTCTATAGGTATCATACATTTCTACATATCATTTATTAAGGAAAGAATAGCAATTGAAAATGCTGAATGAGCAGCTCTAGTAACTATTAGTTGGCCAGAAAAGCTTTAAAGCAATGATTTCTGTAAGAGAGAGAGTATGGCTGATATGCAGAACTTGAATGAGTGCACTGTACATGCAGACATGCTTTTTAGTTTTAGTATCTATCTATTATTTCATCCCTTCCCCGAACATATCTTTAGTTCTGTTCTCTGAGTATTGCTGCCATTGATCTAGAATATTCAGTATAATGGGGCTGTTGGCTAGAGGTCTTACCTAGGGTTAATTTTTAATTAGTTATCGTTAGTATTGCTATTTTTTGTTAATAATTTCAGAAAATCTTATTTAACCACGCTGTGCTGAGGTAGTTGTGTCCAAGGAGTGAGCGTCACTTAAGTCTGAAGGTATAAGTTTTATATCAAAGTGTGTCATTATTGATTCAAAGGGTCTCATTCTTATTTTAATTTAATGTCTCCCTTTTTATATCCCTATGAGTATCTGTATACCTGTATAACCCTTTATTTTTTAATTTTTTTTTTTTTTTTAAAGAAAGCAGAGTGACTTATAAAATCTGGGAGATTGAACTTCTGTTGAAAAATAAATGTCAGTGTTTAACCAGGCAGAGACTTAAACGAAGGAGGTGGTCCCGCTTGGCTCTGGTCCCTCCGTCAGCCCTGTGTCCTCATTAGAGCTTTGCTGTTTGTGTTCCCCCAACAACCCAGAGCTGCAACAAGCTCTCGGGGCCCCACATCACTGTGGGGACACACACCCCAGGAGGGCAGTCTGCCTGCCCAGAGGGTCCTGCTGCCATAGGAATGTCCCCATGGACCACCCGTGGGGTGGACCACCCATCTCCCTCTCCCTCACCTCTGGGCAGGGTTGGATCTTGCCTTTCGTTCCCATCAGGGCTGTGTGAACCACAGCACTGGCAGCTGCCACAGGGAAGGACCCCTGCAAAAATCCATGTATTCTCCATGGAAGCAATTTGCTCTTTGTAATAAAACCATAGCTCTTTCAGTAATTATAAGCAACATATTACTTGATTTCATCATCATATCCAAATTATGCTGTTTTTAACCTTGGGCTGCTTTGTATGAAAAATACTGTTTCTAGTTCAATTCAGAAATGTGTCCTTGTATGAAAATGGCAAAAAATCAATTATGTTTCTGCTGAAAATATCTAAATTATGGTTCATTTTGGTATTTGGACTTAGCAGTATAAAAGTAGCTCGGGTTTAATTGTCTTGCAATGCTCTTGTTGAAATGGTATTAAAGTATGGAAGTCAAAGGATATTTTTGTGAATTTTGAGTTTATCAAGAAGGTTAAGCTGTGCATGATGAACACACGTGTTTATTCATTACGATTTTCTTCTGCTATTGTGGACTAACAGACTCCTAATTTAAAAAAATAAAGCCCTGCACTGATAGCTTTCCTTTTTTTTGCCCCCCAAGTTGTCTTTTTTTCTTTTCTCTTGCAAAAAAGACAATTCTTCCTACCTTTCTCTGAATGTATTGCAATATGTGCATGGTGGTCTCTACCCGAGTGTAACATTGTACACACAGAGGTAGTTGAAAATCTGAGTTTAAGCTATGGGTTTCTTGGTGGTTGATGTAAATTAATAAAGTTTCAATAATCAGAGGTCATGGGAATGGGAAAATTAGGAGTGTTGTGCCATGATACCACACTCATAAGCTTGCAGACTTAATTTCTTCAATCCAGATCTAATTTTTTTCTATCTTCATCCTCCTTTCCCTGTCCATCTCTATATATGCAGTGCTTTTACCCTTTTTTCTCCCAAAATTCAACTGAATAATTTCTCACTTTTTTTTTTTTATTTTTTATTGCAGAGGTTGTAAAAGAAAACTTTTTTTGAGTTAACACATCTCTTGTTTTCTTGTGGGAGTTGAGTAACTGTATAACAAATTGGGAGCAAGTTAATGATTAAATTTGTATTTTTGTATCCTTAAGCTCTGCTATAAGATATTTAATCCTTTTTACTGTTTTTTACAGGAAGGTATTTCATCATTTTTCACATTGCACATTTGTTTTGTTTTTTCTAGAGAGCATTAATCTCCTAGACCTGTCGGTTTTCAAGTCAAATATTTTAAAAAGCATCAATTTAAAAGAGAAACCTCAGATTTTGAATACGTGATATTGGATGAGCCATTTAGGAACAGGGACTTCTTTGGGCTGTTCCACCAGCAGCCTTACAGTAATGGTCAAGGAAGTATAGTACTGTGGCTTGATATCAGGTATTCAAATTATATCACACAATGTTTTCATCAGCTTCTTGGATGCAATTTCTTTTTTTAATTTGATAAAGCTTATTCAAATTATTAAGTAAACTGAATTATTCATACTTAAGAAATTGAATAAATAAATAACTCTTAGTTTCAGAACTGGTAGAGATTCCATCCCTGTATTATGTAAAGATAAATATTTACCACCCTAAAGTAAACAAGTAAGATCTACTTAAGGACAGCTTCTGTTACGCATCTGCATCTGACAGTCTTCTCCCTCATACACCTTGTTCAGTATGATCTTTTAAAAATGTATTTATTTCTCAGACATTCTATGAAATTGACTAGTTCTTTGTTAATTTTTAAATTAAATGAGGGTCGAGCTGTAAATTCTTTGGTTAAGATAATTGGTCGGTGTCCCAAGCAAACCCTGTTTCTGGTGGCAGAAAAGGGAAATAGAAGGATGTTGCGATATGAAATCTGCTGGGTATTTTTCTTATATATTTCACTAGCTATCAGGAAGATCTGTTGCTAATTTAAAAATAATAGAGCATAAAACCAGAGTATATGAAGTTACAGTATGAGTGTTGAAGTAAAAGAAGTTTTTAAGCTTGACATAATTTCCTATTCATTTACCTTTTGATAGGGAGATGAGGAACTAGAATATATTACTTCCTCGAGACAGAAAATACTTCAAAAAACCAGTCAAAATTAATGAACTTTTGCTTCTTTATGGGTAGTGTCTGGCTCCTCTTGTAACTTATTTTAAATTTGATTCCTAGTAAGCTGTCTCTGGAAGAGCATTTTTCTTTTAGCACTTTTGCGTGTTTCAGTGTTAGTGGTTTGGGGTCTATTTCTGGAGAACTTGTATGTCCTGCTACCTCCAGAAATAAATGGGGAGAGGTAAATTATGGGAGAGATTTCTGCCAGAATCATGACTAAGCCTTGTGATAATGCACAATCCCAGTCTCAAGCGTTTAACAGAAATCTTTGTGGCATAGCTAAGTGATTTTTTTGTTTGTTTTTGCTTTTTTGGACATCCATTATAATAAAGCTTTTTCATAGCCTGGAAGTGGAGGATGTTCAGTTCTTTGTCTAAGCAGCTATACCAATTCTGTTTTCTGATCACTCAGATATCTAACTTATTGGGGGGGTGGGGGGAAGCACTACTTTTTTGTTAGCCAATTAGTTGATCACATTGATTACACGGAGAGAAAGCTGTGTGGAAGGTCCTTCCCAAGCCAAACCATTCTATGAGTCTATGAAAGTTAAGAGCTTTGGCTCTCCATGCAGCATTTCTAGAACCTAGGTTTCAAAGTCGGATAGTGTGTTGATTGCAATTTACAGCTAATGTTCAGTTTCCAAATTGTTCTTTGGTTGTATTGGGAAGTGATCTTTATGTGTGTTTGAGGGAAAAGAAATAAAGGGGTTTTTTTTTCAAGTGTAAAGCAACTGTAGCTACATATTGATTTCTCTTGCAAAATGAAATGTCAGTATTTGACTTCTGGTGGTGTAAAGATCTTTTTCTATTTAATAGTTCTGGCAATTTTTATAAGTGATGAACGGTAAGGGTATGAAAATCTGGCTTCTAGGTGTGCTGTTGTCTTGGTGCTACTAATTAGATGTGACATTGAGCTGCTGTTTCACTGCCTGGCAGTGACTTATGCCCTATAACTATAAACAAATTGATTTGATGTGATGTGTTCAACAAAATAACCAGAAATAGATGTATGGTTGTAGAAATCTTTACTGGTTATATAGTTGTGTGTTTATCCTTCAGTGTTTTGTCCAGAACTTAACTGAAAACAAAGTGTGGTTTGGCTCCCTTTCTATGTAGAGAAGGATTATTGTTTACAGAACCTTAGCTGCCTTACGGTAATTATTCTGAAGAAGCTCGATACAAATGCCTGTCCTTTCTGGTCTTGGCAATGTAGAATTTCAGATGAAAACTCATTTTCTGGTTTTATCAGGCAAAGGGTGGGGTTGGGGGAGTTGTATGTAACAGGAACTTAGTTTTGGTACACACAGATCTTCTATTTAATCTCTGAAGAGCTGTTATAATGATGAATCATTTTACTACATCTGCTTTAGTCCCTTTGGGTTCAGCTAGTTCTGTGGGAATGTAGGAGTCCGAAAAATTATCAGGTCAC
Source organism: Antrostomus carolinensis (assembly GCF_000700745.2). Classification (NCBI taxonomy): domain Eukaryota; kingdom Metazoa; phylum Chordata; class Aves; order Caprimulgiformes; family Caprimulgidae; genus Antrostomus; species Antrostomus carolinensis. The sequence goes on from NW_010308450.1 coordinate 6,128, forward strand.
GCAGGATGTTATTGCTTGTGCTTTTCTTTAATAGCCACCTAGCCATTAATATTGGTGAGAAATGTTAACAGTTGCCAAGCAGATAGTATGTTTATGCAGTGCAGAAATAATGAACTGTGTTCACTTAAGTCCTTTGCTATTTCCAATTGTATAATTAGGTTGATTCTCGGTACGAGTGAGGTGCCTGTTGCTTACACAGTGTTATTGACAAGAGTGCAATTTGTATTATCTTAAATTTTGTAAGAGTGTGGTCTTGTACATATTTTTTGCAGATTTTTGTGTAAGTAACTATATGTCACATCTTTAAGTCAAATGGCACTGCTTGATTTCCTCACCTTTGGTACAAAGGTCAATCGTGTCATCCTGTTAGAGCTGAGGGCGGCAAAAGGGCTCAGCCGGGAAGCCCAGTGCTGCGCCTGCTGCTTTGACCTCTCTGGGGACTGGCAGGGGTTCTGCTCCCATCTCAAATCCCCGTGTTTTGCAGAAGATTCCCAGGCAAGGAGTATTTCTGAAGCCCCAGCTCATTTCAGAAGATGCGCTGTACTCCAGATGTAACTCCGCAATTAGCGTTGTTGTTGCTCTAAAGAAAACACTTCTGCTCCAGCAGAAAATAAACCTAAAATTTATGCACTTATTCTTTCTATCAGCATTTTTTCCTTCAGAAATGTAACTTTTTAAGCTCTTAACTTGTGACTTTTAAGCCCACAAGTGAGATCTGAGAATTATGATTAACGTGCAATAGAAAGTAGTATTGTATATTTTATTTTCATGGAAATTGGCATCTGTGATGCATGTTACTGTAGCTACAGTGATAATAACTTTTTGTATTTTTAGTTTTGATGGCAATATCTGTGGCAATAATCAGGAGGTTAAGGCTGCTGGGTGCAATAATCAGAATTGTCGAGCAGTTTGTGTGGAGAGGAAAAGTCTCCATTATTAATATTATTTCCATTATAAAGAACTTCTACCTGATAGTCTAGTATTTTTAAAGATTAATAGTAACTGGTTTATAACTATTAATGAGGTACTTCCAAGATAAATATGAGTACTAGCTGTTTTAGAGGATTTACTTTTCATGTATACACTTGAATGTTTTTTGGGTTTTTTTTCCATGTCAGAGATTACCAAAACCCTGGGTTGACCTCTCTCTCATGTGCACATATTCACGAAGCATAAATCTTATGTTCTCATTGATCTTTTATCTGTAATTTGCACTGCGGTGATTCATAACAAATTTATACAGAGAAAACCATTATCTAAGTAGACTTTTTATTGTTTCAGTGACACACATGATATTATTAATGAACTTTTTCTGTTCTTTGTAATATCCAGTTTCAGTAACCTTATTTCAGTATTTACTACTAGACTACCTGAGTTTTTTACTAAATATTTACATGATGACTGAGTCATGCTTAAGCAATATTGGAGGAAACCTTTTTTTCTATCAAAGACATAAATGGTGATATAAGATTTTTTTTTTTTTTTAAGAAAAATCAATCTTTTCCATTTTTTCAGGGCTAAAGGAAATCATCACAGTTGGGTTTAATAAAAACTAAAAGAATGTCAGTGAGTAAGAGCACTTACAGAAGAGCTACATTGGTGTTTGTACTAAATTGCTCTCTGAAGAAGAGCTCCACATAAAACTGAAGGTCTGCGTTTTACCTGCTTCTCACACTTGGAAGTTAAATGCAGGTTTTCTGCTGCCTTGTTTGTCTTTAACTCCTCCATTCACCTCCTGTAATTAGTAAGAATGCCTCAGCAATTCATGATGATTGCTAAACACTGTACTGTTTGTGTGTCACACAACCTGTTTCACCTTACAACTGGAAGGTAGGCTTTTTTTAGTAGTAGCTTAGTCAGAGAGTACCTGCAACGTGTCAGAAGTACTGAGGAAAATAAGAAGTAGCTCCTTATTTTGTTCAGTAACTAGCCTGTTCTGGATTTTGCTGATGTCAAATGGTTTTAGTGCTCATCAGGGGGACATACAGATGTTTAACTTTACTACCGTGAATTGTCACATTTATTTCAGGAAAATAGTGCGCGATGGTGAAGTTAGACATGTGCATAACATTTGCAGTATTGTGGCCTTAAGGAATTATTGCTTTAAATATTATCTCGATCCAATATGTAACCCACTTCAGAATGAAATTACCATCATATTTTGTAAATTATATTTTTTGTTTTTTGTAAGATACAATGTAAAACAGAAAACAATGAGACCCTCTAGCTTGCTATATAAGACAACTAATAAAGAAAAAATGAAGTAATTCAACCATAAATATGCTTCTTCCTAAAAGTAAATAAAACCAAACATGAAAACTGCAACCTTCACCTGAGATATTTGTGTCTCCCCATGCACAGACTGGAAAAATAGCTAGAAAAATTTCACATAGCTGGAAAAATTAACAACAAAAGGTCTACCATCCCACTTCCATTTTTTCCATTGTTTTGTTGTCATTAAAAACCTGTTGTTCCTAATATTCCACAAAAAGCAAAGCTGGTGGCTATTCCAGACCTTGCTAAGAAAGCAGAGGTAGTGAGTCCATTGCTTATAAGCCTGATTTCTTTCTGTGACATATATGCCGAATATTTCATTAATAATGCTGTTTGATTGTTTAAATAGAAAGTGTATGCCACACTTGATCATCTTTTTTCCTAAATTTATTTATTTTATTAATTGGGGTGGGTGAAATGTGACACATTCATGGGAAGTTCTGTCCCTTAAAAACTGCTTCCAGTATAGCTTGGAGAAAATTTTATGTTATGCTTAAAGATACTTGAAATGGAGAAGGAGAGATTAAAATCAGTGGAGAATAGTGAAAATCTGATGGACACTCTCAAAGCAACTGGAGGTAGGTCCACACTGTAGTACAGCACTGTAATATTGATTTACCTGAAATAATTCAGCAGTACCAACTTACCTGTACTAAGATTTAGTGCTGTCTCAGCATCAAACTCGGAGTGGGCTAATTCATATTGTGCCTACTTCGAGATGAGAATACAGACTGAGGGTTAAAGTCAGCATCTACATTTCTGTGCTGTAGTCACAGGAGAGCATAAGAACTGATGACTTACTGTCCATTTCCAGATGCCAGTAAAAGTAACAAGTCTTTTGAAGACAAAGGTGTTTTATGTGTGTATGTTTGTGGGGGTTTTTGGTTGGTTGGGTTTGGGTTTTATCGCTTTTAGCGAAGGGGAGAAGAAATAGAAGAGTGGTGTGTAGGGCACGTGCAACATCTGCTGAGTGGGAGAACAGTAACCACAATTCAGGGGCAGGGGAGTTTTTCTGGAGCTGAGTTTGTCACAACTTAAAAAAGATCTTTAAAAGGTCCAGCGTTTCTTAACTTCTCTCTGAATGCTTTTTTTTTTTCCCTAGCATTTGAACTTAAACTGTACCTTTTGGAATGGCTGTGTGATTCCTCTGCTTTAATCAGTGCTCAGAGCTCCCTTTGAGAAGTCCATGGCAGTCACACTAAACTTGCAGAGATACTTGTGGTGATGGATAAATGCGTGAATCAATCCATTGTGTTAGAAATGGGTAATTTTATAAACAATTCCTTTCAAGGAAACGTAAAGAGTCTGCAAGCTAATGATTTTAGTATCTGTTCAGTGACCCCTAAAAAGGCACAAAGTTGTAGCCAGTCCCATAAAGTTACGTGCAGTATGATCAGTAGTGCCATCCATACCTGATTTGCCAGTTAGTAATTGGTGTTTCATCCAGTTATGTGTACTCCCAATTTGCAAGCTGAGATGGTGCAGAATGCAAATATACATTAAAATGCAATAATTGCAAACCTGACAATATTGAATACAACTAAACAAGCTGAAGAACGTATTTTCTGATATTGCAAATATTTGTACTAGAAAAGCTGTGAATATTCATTCTCAAGATGCTTTTGAGTGTTGGCTGATTTACTTTGTTTCACTGATAAAGCCTGTTTTCAAGACAGAATGCATTGTGGAGAGTTTTTTGTCGTGACAGGTGATCAACGTAAAAGGTTGAGGTTTTTTAGTGGACAACAGATTAGGCAAGTGAACGGCTGCCTGGGACAGCCATGTGAGTATGGAAAAACCTCTCTAGAGTCATGGGTTTTCAGAGCAGGGTAAGAGCTGCAGTGGAAGAAAGCAGAGCACCAGGTAAAGCAAAAACCATGTAATAAAAACTCTTATAAATTAAATTTAATTAAAATTAATTAAATTAAAATTTGAAGAATCTTGTCTGGTCCAGAAACCTACTGCAAACACTACAGTGAACATTGGGCAGAGGCAAGGGATGGTTTAACTGTTAAACTAAGTGGTATAGGGCAGATTAAGAAATGTGGTTATGCACCTAAATAAATTCCATAATGTCCCTGTGGAGACAGATTTCTGATCAAACTTTCATATTTTTATATTCACTGTAACTCAGTCCTGTTTGCCATGAAGTTTTATTTTTATTGGTGGTGTCTACTTATGGTGAAAGCTCATTCTGCAGTTGTTAGCTTTTCCAAACTTATTTTGGTTTTGCATGTTAAGTTTTTTAATGGCTTTATCAAATTTCTTCTTCCAAGCAAAATGGTCAGAAGAATGTCTTTTTGGAAGTTGCTCAGTTGTGTAATGTAAAATGAATTGCACCAGAACAATAACTTGGACCTTTAGGGTTGCTGTTCGGCAAAGTAATTTTTTTCATAAGCAGCAGATATTTTCCTTTTAATTTCTTATAGAAAGTTTTATTCATAGATATCCATATAAATATATCTATAAGATGTTTAAATATATTTATAAGCTGTTATTTTGAAGAAAAACAAAACAAAACTCAAACAAAAAACCCCCAAAACCTGCTACCCTACCCCCCAAATACATGTTCATTCCGCATATTTGTCTGATATGTTTTGGCAAGATGTTAAAAAAAATTGGAGGGGGGAAACAACTCAGCATATGTGAAGTTAACTGAATCAATGTGAACCTGGGAATGGGGGGGAAAATACAGGAAAACTTTAAACCCAATCTAATATTAAAGGTGTATGTTTCTTTGGCATGGAGGAAGCATCACATAGTAAGAAAGAATGTTAGTTATTGATTGTTATAGAAATCTTGATACAGGTTTTGGAACAGTAGGGACTTTAGATTTTAAAATTTAATTTCAATTATGAAACAAAGATTTTTATTCAAGCAATCTTAGGATAACACATTTTATGAATGATTTGGAAAAAATAAATCTACAAATCAGTAAGTATTTCCAAGTTTGTAAATATGTTTCCTAATATATGTTGATTTTTTTTTTTTTTTAGAATACTGCTTCTAGCTGTGGTGTATACTGATGGTTTAAGTAGCCAGTATATAATCTGTTGCATTAGATTACCTTCAACCTTTTTCTTAATACTGGTTTGTAATTAATGCCTGTTTCTAGTGGGGAGGAAAATAAATATTAAAGAGAGTCAATTTTTCTACGTAGACTTAATTTCATTACAGAGATTATTTCCTTTATTTTCATTGTTTGTCACATAGTATAGTCTAGTTACTCTAAATACTAAAGTAGCTTCTGATTTTCTTTCTTTTTTAATCTTGTATCAGCATGTTTTTATGGGTCTGATCCTGCTAAAGGAAAGATTAAGGAGATGGAGGCGCATGTCCAATTTAGCTGGCCAGTTCTTTTTGGGTCCGTATCTGTTTTTGCAGTGTATTTGAATGGGTACTAACCAGGGAGTCTCTTGGGAATCCCAGCTGAGTTAACAAGTTTATAAACTGAATTTTTAATGGCTTTTTGTGCAACTGTGTGTGAGTGTATGTAAATATCTAACATACCTACATACACATATGACATAATAGTGAACCCAGTTTATAACTGATAATCAATACATACGTTATTGACTATTAAATTATTTAAGCATTCCAAGAAGAAAGCTGGTTCTTAAATGCTCAGGAAACTTTCTTCTCTTTCTGTTGCTGGGAGTTCTCCCTATGCCTGGGAAATTAAAGTGTTTCTGTCATCACAGATTCCTTGGTCAAGGTCTACATCGGGCACTTTCTTTGCAGGATTTTCTTGAGTTTCCCCGGAATACTTCAGGGGTTATCCTGCCCCGTGGACAGGAGGGCTGGAGAACAGGTTGGAAAAGGCTTCTTCTCTGGCCTCGTAGTTTTGGGCTTCGGGGCTGTGTCACAAAGAAGAAAAACATCTATTCCTTTTCTAAAGCATAGATGGAAATCCTCTCAGAACATTAAAAAATATATTTTTTTTTTTCCTTTGAATCTAGTGTTATTAAGGAATATATTGTGAGATGGGAAATACCTGTTTCCTCTCACTCTCTCCTCTAGCCTGTATAAATAATCTAGCAATCACTTTGCTGTGCAGGTCATATGTAACGACTGCATTCAATAACGGGGTTGAAAAAAGCAAAGATGTTAAAGTCCACATTTTAAATATATATTCCAAAAACCTTTTTTTAATAATACAAATAGCAGAGTCTTCAGAATAGAAGGAAATGCTTCCTAGGTTTGTCCTTTAATGTTTGGGTTTTTTGACATGAAATATTCCTTCCTTTCCTCTCAGCGTGCAGGATTCTCTTGGAGAATGCAATACTTTACAGGCCTGTTCGTAGACACCATCTCTTTTACCCCAAAACACATTAGACCATACCTTGCAAGAATACAGAAGATCCACTGTGGTAACTATGACAGGTTGGAAAAAAAAAACCACTGTTTTTTATCTACAGTACAACACTGACATGGCATCAATTTGTGACACATACAGCATGTTCCCTACCACTGATGGAGAATAAGAAATATTTGTAAAAATATTATTCTTTAGTTGATGTAAAATCAATGAAATCATATTTCTTCTATGTGCTTGTGTGATCAAGCTTTTCTTAGCATTTATTCAAAAGAATGACATGCTTACTAAATTCTAATAAAGCTTTGTTACATTAATGCTTACAAATAGGTAAGCAAATATGGAATATTAGTTACAGAGTAAAATTAAGCTTTCAAAAAACCAGTTTCTTTTTTAGTTCCTAAAAATAAATAATTTGGTTTAAAAGCAAAAGTCTTATGCTCTGATTATCATGCTGTGGCTTAATTTTGTGACTTTCTGTTTTTGTATGCATCTAATAGTTTTTTAAAGCCTAGATGAATGACGTTGCACTACTAGTAATTGGTGGATGTTATTTATTATGTCTTGTCTTAGAAATCTAATGTTATATCTAATGTTAACTTACATTGTAGTTATGAGACTGCAGTATTATTGATGACATTCTTACCTCTCTCTTCAAAAATAGCCTGACTTCATAGGTATAGTTTTGGAAACAGATAGTAGGTGAGATGGCATCATGTCCGCATCTGTTGCCTGTAAGAGGGATGTTTGTTCATAATCCCGTTGCATTTGCAAGTTCTTTCAGACTGATAATTTAATGAAGTGTTTGAAGATTGAAACTGCATCCTGTATTGACACTAGTCTAAATATTTGGCCATTTAAATGGTATTAATAAGCTATAAACTTCTGAATGATAATTGTGTAGCTGTGGAGTTCAGTATCAGTATATTAAAAAAGGTTGGAAAAATTGATTTTCACTGACATTCAACATCTGCTAAGCTTTCAGAACAATGAGGCTGAGGTAAGGAAAGGCTGTGGGACACAATATAATTTTCTGCTATATTGTATTTCCAGAGCATACTTCTAGTATTGAACTGAAGGTAGTGGTGGGGTTGTGCTCTGCAGTGGCTCATGCACAGATGCATATAAATGAATAAAAGCTTACATTGTGAAATCAATGCTTGTAGACTTTGTTCTGTAAAAGTCAGACATTCACAGCCCCACATCAAAATGTTTTATTAATTTTAAAATGGATGGACATCTTATGTCCTCTTCTTGGGCTTTTCCCTTGAATAATAAAAGACTAAGGAAATTAATTACTCCCCCTCTCCCCCGGTAGTCATTCCTGTTCTGTTGCATCTTAATCTCAACAAGTATTTCATAAATAGTCTGAAGGCTACTTACCTTTTTTTAAAAAGTACATTTTCTGAGTTTCATGATGCAGTTTAACTCTTTCAATATAAGTTACTCTGAATTTATGCCTTTCACTGACAAGCATGTAGTATTATCTGCTTGGTCTTGTTCCTTATTTAAGTAACTGCTAAGATTTGCAGGAACTGGTAAAATAGAGCTATTAATTAGATCAAATTGAAATAAACTTGCTTCAATATGGTATAGCTAGCTGGTTAAAAGTTCCCTTAGGCACAGTTGTTAATTTTTCTCCCTTGCAGCAAGCTTCCTTGATAATAAATGTCCTTTCATTATCAGCAATTTTCTTCTAACCTCTGTGTCATTTAGTTGATTTTTTTGTCCTTCTAATGTTTCATGTTCCCGTAGATCTTTGGCTCTCCATGTTTATTATGAAGTTTTAATTTGTGGGAGAGGCAGAAAGGCATAAAGTAGCCGTGTGCTTGGTTATATGAAGATGCTTGTGTTTGTGAGTGTACTTGTTGGGGTTGGGGGTTTTCGAGACCTTGAGCAGTGTTTACTGGCACTGCAGCTGGTCTGAGCTAGTGGTCGTCTTATCATTTGGTGAAACATTGGAGTTGACAGAGGAAAAAAAAATCAAGGAACTATTCATCTGGTTTGGGTGGATAAATAAAACCAGTTTACTTCGTGAGAAAGCTTGTGACTGTGCCAAAGTTAATAAAAAGTTGAGATGAACTTTGCTTGTTATGTTCAAAGGCGCTCTCCTTCCAAAAACAGCTTTCCATCAGATACTGCTAGGATATTGGAAGTCTCCTCACCATCAGTGAGTCATACGTGCTGTAATCTGCGGTCAGTGGCCCTGCATGGAAGCCAAATGTTCAGAGATACCTAAAGTGTCTTTGGTCCCAGCTGTCCCTCGTTTCTTTTATGTGGTCTTGCCCTGGGGGAGGAGGGAAGGGTGAAATGCTGGGAGTCACCTCAGAGGTTTCTAGTCTTTTACAGTAGAGAATATTTTCATTGTTAAGTCATCCAATATTGGGATCTGCTCAGGAAGCTCAAGAGGATGAGGGTCTGTATTGACAAACTGTAAGAAAGCTTTTGGTAACGTTATTTTTTTTTCCTTTTTACTGTATAATTATGCCCTTTCCCCATATCTGCTCATCACAGTTTGCTATGATTGCAAGTCCTAACAGTGGTTTAGGGGTCATTGCTGCCTCTCTCCAAAACAGTGGATGCTGCAGCACCAGCTCTTATTTTCCTTCTGACATTGTCTTTCATATAAGGCTTGCTCCTTCCTGAAGAACAGGTCTTTAGAAATCTTATCACTTCTTTATGTCACTCTTTGAATGGATGAGAAAATACCTGACTGTAAAAGAAAGTAGATTTGCATGAGGCAGCTCCTGTAAAAGTGATACAGGATAGGCAACTTCCTTCAGTAGTTGGATCTTTTTCTGGTCTGCGCAAAGACTCATTGCACAAGAGTTACCTCACGTTGCAACCAAACTTAGAGCAACGTTTCTTCTGCAGTGGTGCAGAACTAACAGACTATCCAACTTGGATGAGCCATGACTTTAAAACATCTTGTCTTAGTAATTAACTCCAGTTCTGGGTGTTAAGATCCAGAACTAGTATAAGATTTCAGAAGAAACTATATATCATATGGGCAGTTAATGACAAAACAAGGGGAAATGGGTTTAAGCTGAAAGAGGCAGGTTTAGATTAGATATTAGGAAGAAGTTCTTCACTGTGAGGGTGGTCAGACACTGGAACAGGTTGCTCAGGAAAGTTGTGGATGCCCCCTCTCTGGAAGTGTTTAATGCCAGGCTGGATGAGGCTTTGAGCAACCTGATCTAGTGGAAGGTGTCCCTGCTGCTGGCAGGAGGGTTGGAACTGATGATCTTTAAGGTCCCTTCCAACCCAGACCACTCTATGATTCTATGATCATCAAAATAGATGTGTCCCTAAAGCAGTGTAGTTAAATGACCAGAATAACTTAGTATTAAGAGGAAAATGATCCTGTTTTGGTTTTTTTTCCTCCATAATTCTGTCTAAGCATCTATTACTTCCCTGAAGTTCTCTCACTAAAGAGCTTTATACTTCAGTGGACTAACAAAAATTAGGGCAAAAAATGGTTATAATTTGCTTTTCAGTCCTTTATAACATTCGTATTTGTCAGCATTCCTTAAGTGGGAGTTTACATTCTGGTCTTCATTATGATAGTTTTGTTATCTATTAAAACACAATGATTTGGAAATCTTTTTCCAACCTTAATCATTTAGAGCAAGACTTTCAAAGGAAACATCTTGGGAAAACTGAGATTTGAGTACTTAAACTCTGACACATCTCAGAAATAATGGTCTCCTCGTTGATGCAGAGCCATGTAGCATAGGGGAGTGATTTTTGGAAGGAGTTTTTGTTGCAGTTTTGTGTGCCACCACAGCAAATTCATATCATTTGTGGTTTTGGCAGTTAAAATATTCAATGAGTGTTGTTGAAATTGTAGTAATTGTTCATGTTGTTTCCATAGAGCACATGCAACATTTGTTGCTAACTTAGGGACATATTATATATAAATAAAGGACTAAAGCAGAAGAGTAATTATTAAAAAAAAAAAAATTCTCTTTTCTTCCACAGGTATTTCTAATACTTTTTCTTTGTTTCTTAACACTTAAGAGTTTATTATTTAAGTTTAAAAAATTTAATTATTTATCAGTTTCTTTGGTGTAAATGGGAGTGGCCTTAATTAAAACAAGCAAACAAACAAAAACCCCTACCACAGTTGTTTCTGCAGCTATTTACTTGTTTGCATTATAGAAGAACCTTGACTCTTGGAACTACAATATTGTATTAGATCTTGTTAGTCTTACGTACATTACTGGATATTCCCAATAGATGTTAATGAAGTTTGAGAGAAAATGTTTCCCTTAAGTGAAGAAAGTTAGTGACAAAGCTGAGGAAGTTGATGCTAGTCTGCTCCTTCAGACTCAGTGCTGTTCTTAAGTAAACTCTTAAGTAGCATAGCATTTTTATTTCTATAAAGAACTGAACAACAATTAACAAGAAGCCAAGATGTGGTGCTATTAACACCTTTAGGAGAGGAGTGAAAGCTGTGCAGCCAAGGAGAGTCAGGTACTGAAGTTAAGTAATCCACTTCATCTGTGGAAAGCCACTGTACAACACTAAGCACATGAACACATCCTCAGAAGAGGAGGATCGACTCCAGAGAGTTCAGACATCGACAATTGAATAGCAGCAAAGTAAATGCAGAAGGATGGAGGAGACTGTCTACCTAAACTCAGTAAATTGAAACCAAATAGAAAATTTCCTATGGAGGTTTTCTACAAACAATGTGTATTTCTCTGTTCTTGGGAATCAAAAAAGCAAATTAAGTTTCTGTCCTTGGAGCTGAAACCTAAACTATGAATTCCCCTTTCAAACAGACAGAATGTGCTTTGGTGGAATGACACTAGACAGTCATTTGAAACAGTCCAGAAGGAATGTGCTTTAGGAAAAAAAAGGTATATTTTTCAATTCATTAAGGACAGTCTTTATTAAGAAAAAAGATCCTGGAGATATGACACTAAGGTGTGTAAAACAATTGACCTCTACCTGTTGTTCAACAGGAACTTGCAACTTATGAGATCTGTGTATGAGTTAGGGATGAAACTTGGTTACAGTCATTGCACCTCAGTTATTTTTTTAAGAATAAGTTATTTGATATTATCAAGTTAATTTATTTTGTATTTCTCTTGCAAGGTAAAGATGAGGAAAGAGTTCTTTGAAGAAACTTCTTAGGCTGCTGTTAATTTAGATTTGTTCTAAATATGCTTTAGCAATATGCAAGTACATAATAGTTTTCCTACTTCAAAAAATACCTTTTTCTATAGACTACTGAAGAGTTACTTGTAGTAACAGGTTTTATAACACAAATGTGGTAAATTCAAAGGGATACCTAGATTGATGGTACAGTGCTTCTTTTAATAAAACTTCTTCCCAATAAAACAGCTGATGAGGTTGCACTCAGTTGTAGCTTTGTTAGGACTGGGGCTTTTTGTAAAGATGAGCTGTGTGTTGCTTTTCCTGCTGATTTGTATTTGCATGGGTTAGCTCAGTATTGTTATTAATTATATATAAACTATAGAACAGATGTGTGCACACAGACACTTACATATATTTATTTCACTGACAATTCTGTGTACTGCTCTCTAGTTTTGGCATATTTGTCTCTTCAGAACTGGTGATGTTTGGTTCCATCTTTCTCCAAACGTGTAAACTGGATTTTCAGACAGTTAATCTATCATGTGATAGTCTGCTTAATGAAGTCAGTGGATGTCCTAATGTAATTTTTTAATAATATCTGTTGTATAATTTTATTTAAACAATCATTAGTAACCATGAATCCTTGCAATCAGCTTAATTGACGTACTATTAACTTCTTTCTCTCTAGGCAGAGCTAGTGAAAGGGAACCTGCAAAGCGTTGGGCTCACACTCCGCCTTGTGCAGTCCAAGGAAGAAGATGCAGGACACGTTGTCATTGAAACTGTGACTCCAAACTCGCCTGCTGCAGCTGCTGATCTACAGAGGGGAGACAGACTTCTCGCAATTGGCAGTGAGTAACGTGTCAGCCTTCAAAATATGTGTCGTCTTGCAAACTGGGAGGATGTGTCTCCTTATGGTTCAACTAGACTGCCTTTCTCAACAATTAGTTATTCCTGGCACTCATAATAAAAACTAATGTTTATGTATTTATGACCACTTAAGGTTATCATTCACTTGGTTTGTTTTCTTACATATTTACTCTTTCCTAGGTTAAAGCCAAAATAAATTTGAATAAACATTTGAATGTAAATATATTTTAACTGCTCTAATAGTGATACTGTGAGGTTCTCTACTTAGTTTCTTCCAGTGATGTTATAAAATGTGCTTAATTTACAAAGAAAATCATAACATTTTTCATCCTAGGCCTGCATACTCAGATTTGAACCTAAATGTACTAACTAGAGTATGGAAGGAGTAGTATAGACGTATTTTTGACTAACAGAGTAATGCCTGAAATGTCAAAATGACCCAAGATGATCTGCTGAGTATTTGGTATGACTATCAATTTTTGTCAGCTCCAACATGTAGGAGCCTAAGTATTATTTAGAAATCTGCTCTGAAGTTCTCATATTTTAAGGCTTTGGCCGAATTGTAACTGGCTGATAAGTGCTGCATTGAGGTGAAAAGTTACTCTTGACTTTTGTGGGGCAGGGCACTGTGATTTTATTTTTTTTTTAATTATTATTTTTTAAATAAAGATTCTGTTGAAATCCCTTGACATTATGGAGTGGATTGATACTAGTTTATATTCTAAAATTTTAAATTAGGCCATCTCCAGATGTAGCTGGAATACTTCTGTTTTATATGGACCCTGACACCAACAGAGAACTAGATCATAATCATAAACCATAATCAGAAACTGATACTGGAAGTCTTGCTGCTTTAAACTTGAGAATTGGAGGGGACCTACAGAGTATGGCAGTGGGCATTAACAAGAACAGTGGCTTATCAACTTAGTGGAAGGAGCAGATAGGAACCTGTGTGATCATTGAGAAATAATGCAGCATGTTCTATTCTACTGGATATTGTGGGACTAAATAAAACATGGAGTAGAAATCATAAGTAGCTTAGTTTAAAGTTCTTTAGGTTTATATACTGTCCATGGATTTGTAAGGACTAAAAAGGAGTGGAAATATCACTGTACATTAATAACATTGTAGAAATAAGTGTAGGTACCACTGATAAAATAGAATGTAAACTGAAATCACTCTAAGGGAAGTTAAGTTTATACCTGAGAGGATTTACAGACCAGAGCTTAACCACTACAATGAGTTACTATGTTTAGGTACTGCCTAAATCCTTGTTGCATTGCTCCAAAAGGGTTCTGAGTTGTTTTGAACAGACAATTCAATGATTGCTCTAGAACAAGGGAGAAGTCATTTTTACATGACCCCCTGCATGACTGTGTACTCATTAAGATATTTTAGCTTGCATGTAACTTGTTGAATCTTACCATAGGCTGGAGATACTGTCAGATAGCTCTGACAGTTTTGATGAGGAAGATGATTCAGTTCACTATTCAGCCACACTGAGAATGTAGCATCATGTCTATATTTTGTTAACATATTGGAACTTTTTTCTTTGTTTGCCTTTAAAGATACCCATTTCTTTTAAATCCTTTGTTAAATGCCTGCTGCTGGAAAGTCCAAAATTACAGTAAGACCAAGGTTAAAAATGTTAGTATACAAAATCATCATTACTGTATAACATTACAGCATTAATATCAAACAGCAAACTGGAGTACTTACGTTAGTGTCTTTTCCAGCTCCCAAAGTGATATTTTTGTATGAATAAAATGGAAAGGATCCATCTGCTACATTTCAGTTAAGCTCTTTGTCAGAATTTTTTTCACTCTGTTAGTGAACAACAGTATTACTACCACTATTAAAGATCTAAACATGCTTGTCGATTATTTTTGGTCCTTATAGATTGTTATAGTAGTTCAAACTTAACAATTTTTGTTTTTTTTAATAGGTGTTAAAATCACATCAACTGTCCAAGTGTTGAAGCTTATTAGACAGGCTGGGGACAGAGTTTTAGTCTTTTACGAACGGCCTGTTGGGTATAATCAGCATGGCTCGGCACTGCAGGATGGATTTGGACAATTGGAAGACACTGCTTTCCTGACACAGCCAGAAGATGACCAAGCTAGTTTATCAGCTGATGTTGATAACAGAGACTTTGATTCAGAATTTGAGGACTTAGCTTGTGAATCAGCCAGCCAAAAAGATGATCTACCAACCGCTCCCAGTCCCAAACATTCAGTAGTAATACTTGCTGCTAAACCACTTGGAACTATCTCTCCGATTCTGAATCGAAAACTACATTTAGGAAGTTATCAGACAACATCAAAAACACAACAAAAAGATGGAGCTAAAGTGGCAACACCCAAAACTGTTGAGGGCTCAGATGCAACACAGCAATCAGGTAAACAATCACAAGGATCCAGTATTAAGCCTCCTGTGCCACCTAGGCCACAAAGTAAGCTTATTTTACCTACTAGTGAAACCCAAAGTCTCTTAGAAACTGGAGGTGTATCTTGTGAAAAACCAGAGAGGCCACCTCCACCTGCAAATAACGGAGATAAATGTACAGAGAAGGTAGTAAAGAATAATGATCAAATAGAAGACCCAGTGGTATCAAAAATAATAACAGCACCAAAACAAGATACATTAAAAGATGGACTTTCAGAAAATGCACGTAGTTACAAAGATGGTGGAGATGATCATCAAACATGGGAATCACCAGAAATTCCTTATAAAATCCATCAAGGCCGATGGCCAAGGACAAGAACATCTTCCTGTCTGTTTGAAGTAGAAGGATACCATAAGTACCTTAATGTTGCACTGTGGTGCAGAGACCCTTTCAAAGCAGGTGGTTTTATCTGCTTAGGATATGCAAGCATAAAACTTGAAGAAATTGCTTTAGATTGTATAGCTACATCCTCAATGGAATATATTAGAACATTTAAACTGAGTGCTCCTACACCTAAAGCAGCAGTCACTAGAACAGCGTTGCGGAATTTGACAACCCATAAGGGGTTCAATGAAAAATTTTGTTATGGCGATGTGACTTTACACTTCAAATATTTAAAAGAAGGTGAAGGAGATGATTCAAACTTTCTCCTGGAGAAAGAAAGGGAATGTCACTTGGAAGAAGAAACTCGTGTACTTCAGAAAGAGGATCCTTACCTGGGACAAATTCTTACGGAGAACAAGCATAACTTTCAAGATACTCAGTTTCAGAATCCAACTTGGTGTGATTACTGCAAAAAGAAAGTGTGGACTAAAGCAGCTTCGCAGTGCATGCTCTGTGCTTACGTTTGCCATAAAAAATGTCAAGAAAAATGTCTAGCTGAGACACCCTTTTGTGTAGGAGCTGAAAAGCGACTTGATCGAACTGTGGGAGGTTGTAGAGCAGAAGGGCAGGAAGCTCCCCAAGCTGCATCCTCTCGTGTTGATTCAGAATCTAAATCTGTTAACAGAACTACAGGTTTGACCAGGCATATCATCAATACAAGCACCCGGTTGTTAAACCTTCGTCAAGTCCCCAAAGCTCGCCTTTCTGAGCAAGGAACAGAGGTGGTAGAACCTTCACCAAAGCACACACCAAACACTTCTGATAATGAAAGTAGCGATACTGAAATCAGTGGGCCAAGCAGTCCTTCAAAACGTGCAGCAGGTACTGGGATAAAGTTGGTCCGAAAGGAGGGCGGTCTAGATGACAGCGTCTTCATTGCAGTTAAGGAAATTGGACGTGATCTCTACAGAAGTTTACCCACAGGGGAGCGTTTTCAGAAATTAGAATTTATGTTGGATAAGCTGCAGAATGAAATAGACCAGGAGCTGGAAAATAATAATTCACTTGTTAAAGAAGAAAAAGAAACAACCGATGCAAGGAAAAAAGCCTTGATTTCTGCTGCGCTGGCTAAGTCGGGTGAAAGACTGCAGGCCCTTACGCTGCTGATGATCCACTACAGAGCAGGCATTGAGGATCTGGAGTCTTTGGAGAACATGTCATTAGAGCGGCAGTCCAAAAGAGCGACTAAAGACTCAGAGGAAACTAGTATAGCAGAAGAAATGGATAACGAAGATGCCAGTCTGATGGAGGCTCCAACATTCAACATCATGTCAGAAGAACCAGTTGTTCCACCTCAATCAGTAGACTGATATTTACGTATTCAGCCTTTGAAGGAACAGACTAAAAGAATACTTTGCACTTAGACACACACAAATGAAATTAAAACACTGGTATAACGTACACGTCCTGCTTCTCCACAGTTATTTGCCTGTGTAAGAGTATGGCTAATAATGGTTCTTCGCCAGCTACAGCACCATCATTTTGTTAAACTGGCTGGTTAAAGCTACATTTTGGGGTTTATATTGGAAATTTATTTTTAATAACTTATTTTTATTTTTTCTAATTATGTAACCTTACCATTTCACATCAATGTGTGTGGTGTCCTTAATGTATTACTTGCTCCCCCCTTCTCCCCCCTCCCCTTTTTTTTTTTCTGTGAGCTAGTGTTTTCAACAGGAAACTAGCAGGATTTTCAAAATGTTTAGTTTCCATTGTATGATGAAAAAATTATAAGCTTGTTGCATGCCTAAGCTGATGACTGACACAGAAGTCACTGAGGGACCAGGCTTTAAAATGTTGATCACGGTTATTGTACGTCTTCTCGGTAGTTGTGTATTTTTTGCCAAACATATCATGAAAACAAAGGAAAGGTCTTTCATTTTGTCTGTTATTAATATTTACTAAAATTAACATTGCATATCATTTGTTTTCCATATTTTTGTTAAATACAAGAACTTTTCATAGTTTGTAATTAACATGAAATACAGTAATGCTATACTAAAAAAATCCTCCATAGAACTTTGGGCTATTGTATCCTGATTGAATAATACTAGATATCAAAGTATATGCCAGTATCTCATAATAATTTAATTGGGAATATTTCTGAGATAAGAGGCTAGTTGCCTCTTACAGAACAAAATCATATATTTAAGTGGTGTTGTATTATCTGATAACCTGATAAAGGAAAATTGTTCTTCACAAGAGTTGGAGGTTTCACTGCATTCTGTGAAAAAGCATGTAATGATGGTTTAAGTAATTAAAAAAAATAATATTTTGCTAAAGACTCTATCATTTCAGAAAGCTTAAGGTACAAAATAGCTAAACATGTTCTCTCAACACTTTAGAGTAATCATATAGTGGTAAGTAGCATTCAGCTCCTCAGACAGCAGAGACAAGTCTGAGCAGAAGAATCAACTTGGTCAGAAAAATGTCCTATAGTGTATATAACATGTTTTATTTGAGTCAAAATAAGTGAATCCAGTAGAGATGAGGAAGAATTTCAGCCAGCAGCTTTTGAAAAGAACTATCTGGTCTTGTGCTATGTGTAAACTGTGGATCTTAGCATCACCCGCCTAGGGCTGTTCTTATTTCCTGTAAACATGTCTCTGTTTCATCTTCTGTGTATAGAAATGTTGTATAAAATACCATCTTTATTTTAGGTACTGTGTTAGGTACTGGTGTCATTATGACTGGTAGTAGGAAAAAAAAAATAATGCCTTTGTGGAAGTGGAGTTGAATCTGAGATGGTAAAAAACTCATTGAAATTTTCCGGCAGTCTGTAATGTACCTCTCCATTAAATTTGCTTCTCAGTTTATTTTGTGATGGGCAAAATTAAGAAGCACTGATTTTCACGGATGGAAAAGCATACTTGTACTTCTGAACAAAATGCTTACTTCCACTCATGCAACTACTTGCACTTTTTTGTGAGTTCTGGGCAGTTGATACTTAGTTGATGTATGGAAAACACTATCCATGCTAAAATAGGCATGTGACACACTTCTGAAATTAAGCTTCAGCAAATAATAGCACAAAATTAGCTTCCCATATTGACTAAAAGTTATTTAACCTATACTTGCTTGAGATGCATATTAAGACTTCCCCACTCCATTTTCTCAGTGGCTTAACATTGGTGGTGATCTGCATTCAATCTCCATCACTGTTTGCTCTTACGGTCTACTATAGAGGTTTTGAAATATATCCAGGTACTTCATTTAAACCCTGGTACACATGAAGGAGCTGTGAAAACAATGCAAATACTGATTTCAAAAACACATTCATGGTTTTAAATTGACTTGTGTAATACAGTGGGTAAGAAAAGCTGGATATAGTTTTCCTCGTATAGTATTGCTAATGATGATTGTAAGAGATAAATTAAACTTAGTGCAATATTTTTAAATATGCCGAATGGGAAAAGGGCAAAATAGTTGTATTTTAGTGATAAGAAGGAAAACATAAATTCCTATCTGGCATTAATTACAATAAACGGTGAGTCTTGAGGGGGAAATTGTAATACTACATTCCTGATGTAATCTTTGCTTCATGCTTGACTGTAAATAGCTGAAAATAAAGAATACCACAGAAAACAAGAATATCTTGACTTAATGATATCTGAATAGGTGGCAGCTACACACATTTTGCAGATGATCTGCCTAGTATGATTTTGTTGGCTATTATTTTATCATGAAAATAAGCTTTAATAAAATAGTTTTGCTAAATTATCAACTTTTGCATTGTGTTAATATTTTTTTTAAACATTTGCATTGCAGTATTTTAGCATCTAGAGTCACTGCTTCAAGGAAAGATCTTTGGGAGAAAAACACATTTGCACTAAATAGAACTTGTGATTGTTGGATTAATTGGGCTTTTGTGCATTCATTCTATTTGCATATGTATTTCTTTGTCTACACAGTTTAATGGTAGACATGGATTTATTTGAAAATGGTGATTTCAGTTGATTCTTTGTGTAGCTAGAAAAACCTTATCAAATGCTAAGGATATTTGTGGGGGGTTTTTTTGAGATCTCCAAGCACTGCACAAATAACAACTGAATTGGTGACAGTGACTACCACAGAGTTACATGAGGGGAAAAAATTGTCCAAGCAAAATTCTTCTGACTTGCCGTGTCCTTCAGAAAATGTTAATAGATAATAACTAAGTAAATCCTTACTGTTTACTAGCTCATTTTTATCTAATCAGTTTTTCCTTGTATTTCCCCTGTCCTTGGGTTTTTTCCCTCAAATTTGAAATAAAAGATATATGGAAGTTTACAACTACAGAGGAGGGCTAAGTGGTGGGAGCAAATGAACTAAATCACTTTATCACACTTAAATTGACACAGATCAAAATATACAAAATATGAAATAACCCAAATAATTCCAGGACAGAATGGGGGTTTTTTGTGTATTTTCTGCAGCTGTCAGCAAGAAGGGTTTGTGTGTGATTACTTATTCCTCCATGGCACAGAAAATCCAAAATGCAGAACTATAGCTAGATATTTCTTTTTGGGGAAAAGGCAGTGCAGAGAGCCCAGACATGGGTGTCTGTGTGGCGCTTGTCTTCTAACTTCTGGTGGACCAGGAGCTGAGCAAGAGTGTGGAGGAGCCAGACTGAGCAAACCATGGTAAGATGCTGGTCCATGAGGCCCCAGTTCCATCCTCTGCAGAAGAGGAATGTAATAAACTAATCTGTCCTTGGACCTCCTTCTTATACTCATTTTGTGTTGCAGATTAATGTGAATTCTCCCCTAATTTTGGTGTGTTCAGAAGTACAAAACCAAACCATGAAGTAACCCATTCTATGCTTTTTTTTAAAAAAAAAAAACCACCCATGTATAAGTTACTATATTTGGGTTATTTATACTTGTGAATTTAAGCAATACCTTGGTTAATCAGCTAGCAAATGAATGAACATGTCATGTGGTAATTTGGAGTTCTAACACTAGTATATTAATTTCAAATTTAATTGGATTAACAGAAGAGCTCAGTGAAGCTAAGTAGAACAACCTCTTGGGGCAAAGTTTCAAGTCTCCAAATGATCTACAACGTTAAAATCTGAACCCAGTGTAAATAATGATCAATCTGCAGAATTGTTACTCCTTCAGGGGCAGTGAAGTACTCGACATAAGACAGAATCTTGGTTTGTGCTGTATTAATGGCTTTCTCCAAACACTTCTCAGCTTTGAAGGATGGATTTCCTTCTGTTACATATTTAAAAGAATGCAATGGGAAATATACCACTACAAAAATCTGTAAGGGGATTTTTTTTAAAATCAACCATAGGACCTATTGCTTGGCCTCACACCATTTAAGCCTCTTAGAGTGTTTTCTCAGAATCTTCACCCTTTTTAAAGAACATACAAGGGTGTCCCCTGCTACTGCATGTTTTGGCCTTAACTATTTCCCAAAAGTTAAATCTCAGACCAGCAGCCACATGACAGACTGATTTTAGAATCTATCCCAGTTATTTAAACTTAAGTTGTGTGTATTTATGACCTGGGGTGAAAATTTGTGTCCTGAGTTACAAGTGGACTAGAATCCAGGAGTGCTTTCCTATACTTATATACTATTCTATACTTTCCTATACTATGTATTTTCCAAATACTAAAGTATTTGTTGGCTTTACCCCCTCCACCCCCCACCCCAGGATACAGCAAAATAATGCATAAGGTAAATCATGAGGGGATTCTTTCTTTTATTATTATTTTTACTTTATTACAATAGATTATGAACTTTCAGATAACTTTAATATGGTCTGAATGCATAATTATTGACAAAGCAATACTTGAAATTGGATCACTATATTTTTTTTCATATTTTCTGACCATAGTATATATACACTTTACAAAACTATAATGTAAACATAGTATCTATGCTGTAGTACATAAAACATCTGCCAATGACATGAAAGAAGGCACATAAAGATTTTCATTTCAAAAATGAAAAGACACACCATGGTTGATAAGGATTGGTTTAAAACGCTTTCTTTCCAAGTCTGATTTTTCTCAGTGCAGATAGGGACTGCCTAATCCAGTGCTTTATCTGTATTAAACTGTGTCCCCAAATGTTGAGATATTGGCAACAAACTGTTCACTTTTTTCCATTATTTTTATCAAAGTTGATATTTTAACTATTTTTTTTAAATAAATGCATATTGAATCATTCTGTGATTCTGTGAATTTCTAGATGTGTATGGAAATGCATGTAAAAGTTTTTTGGTTGAACTGCTGAAATTATCAGCTTGCTTTCAGTACATGCTGAGGCTAAATACTGTGATACTGCAGCTTTTCTTAACCAGTCACTTAAGATGCATCCAAAATAAAATTGAGATATGTTAAGAATAAGATATTAAAAAGAATATAAAAAGTATCTTCATGCTTTTCTTACTCCCTTTGAGGGAAAAGAACTGCACATTCACACCTACTTGTTCACCTGGTGCTGTGTTTTGGGCCTTCGTATTGCACAACTAGTTAACTAATTAAAACCTCATTAAATAGTACTGACTAATTGCAATACACTGCTTTGTTTAAAATACTGTTTTCCCCAGCGTTCCATGAGCGGTCCAGGGAGAGCTTATTTTTTTAAATTTGCAAAGCAGTTGTGCCTTTGATTTTACTAATATATGACCTAAAATTGATCCAAAAAAAGGATAGTGATGTCCACACTCTGACTGCCAGAATCCAGCTCCCCTCAATGTACTTACAAGGGTACAATTAAAAAAGATGCAAATTGGACAGGTTTTCTTTGAGCTTTGCTTTTTCCAACCCCCCCTTCCAATTAGATAAGAAAGACCCGAGCTTGTGGCAGTAACTCATGACTCCAAACAAAATAGGAAATACCATGTGCCAGTGAATTGACTTAAAAAAACAGATAGTGAAAATTCACATTTATACAGATTTATACTACACATTTAATAAAAAATATAGTGTAATATTCAATAAAATTAAATACACAAAATAAAGATTAACACTATACAAATCCTCTGTAAAAGCTTTTCTCTTCTTTATAAGGCAGTTAGCAGTCTGCTTGGTAACCATGGGTGACAAATAATATACCTTTGGGGTTTTTTTTTACCATTTCACTATTAAACATACAATACAACTAAAACCTATTTCTGGATGAGCTGTTTCACATGAAACACTTGCATTGTATACACCAAAATATGTTATATGGCTTTTTGTGTTATTCATCACTTTCATACTCCTCCTCTTCATCCCCGATGGGGTAGGACTGGATGTTGTTCTGGGTATACATTTTTGTTTTCACAGGACAGTTGTGATCCATGAGTATTGCCTAAAAGAAAAGGGAGTGTGAATATTAGCACTTCTGCGTAGCACCCCGATGAGATGTGTGGGTGATTCCACCACACAACCATCCTGCTGCCTCTACCACTCAGGGGATTCACCTCTCCTTCCCGAAAGCAGAACCCAACCTCTACTCTACTCGGAGTAAATGAAGTCCCTTGGTCTGTGTGAGGTGAGATCACAGACATCACCCACAAATTTCTGTTACCTTCCTGGAACCAGTGTTTCAGCCCCTGTATTAAACTGAAATACATCTACCTGCTCTCCAGGTACAAGAACTTACCTCTCCTATATTTAATCTCCATCTATTAAAAGCTGGATGAATGAACAAGAGGAGTCCTGCTGCCTCAACCTGTGTCTCCCTTATGAGCTTTCTGTGGAGCTCTAGACCAGCAACCCAGGTTCTGCTGAGTGTGGTTGTCCAAACATTGCCGCTTGACACCCATGGCAAGCTAAAAGTGAGTATCATAGTTAGGGGCCAGCTACAATATTATATTCTTTGGGATTAATTTTTCCTAGGACAATCTGAGTCTGTACACAGCAGTTGTGTAGCTTATTTCATGGTGAATGTGATTTTTGTTTTTTGAAGTTTGTGAAATTTGTTTTTTAATTAATTATGCATAGAGACAAAGTAGTTACCCTCCTTTTGATTGTTTTCAAGCCCAAAAGAAGTGGCACATCAGTTCAGTGACACAAGCCACCGTGGGAACAGGTGTCACAGGGGAAGGGCAGACACTGGAAGGTGTTTAAGCTGTGGGGAGGGATCCTGTCCCTTCAGTGATTACCATGCTATAAGAGACCATGGAAGCACACAATAAACTTTGTATTTCCAGCAAACAACTGCTTTTTTTTTTTTCCCCTTCATTCTTTCTCTTCCTCAGCCTTAGTCAATGTAAAAAAAAATGTTTTTTAAAAAAAACCAAACCCCAGTGCAGTCTGCAAAGGTCATGACAAGGGATTAACTGGAATCTGGGATTCTGCAGTCCAAATATGTGCAAAACAAAAGGTCTCTGGCCTCACGTACACCACTATTTCAGCAAGATTCATTTTTCCACCTTCTGTTCTGTTCATGTCGGTACAAAGCGTGAGCAGCACATGCAGCAGGTTCTGTCCTTACTTGCAGAGATGTGGTGCTGCCTAGTAAGACCATAGCTATGCAAAATTACATTTTCTTTTCACCCAAATAAACAACTAGCAACAGCATTTTGGGCTCTTGTCACCCTTGTTCAGCATGAGCAGTGATAGAGTGCTGGGTGGGCTAGACCTACCCTAGATGGGGACAGATGTTGCAGCAGAGATTGGCACTTGTTTTCCAGGGTTTTCCTAGCCCTGGAATCACAGCAGGGATTGTTTTGACTGCACTGTCTTGTAGTTCTTTTGGGAGCTTCCCATCTTCTTGCTGAGCAGAGGAAACCTAGTGAGGAAAGCAGTGGATCCCCCTCCCACAGTCAGAGGGGCTTTGAACCTGATCTACATCTGTAGGAACAGCAAGTCTTGAAGCAGCAGAGTAGGGGAGCAGGTAAAGGATATTACATGAAAGGGCACGCTGAGCTACAGGAATGGAGAGAGGAGAACAAGATAGGAGGGGAAATGAAGGAAAAGGACTACCAAAACCAAAGCAGGAATCTTTTTTTTTAATTCCTTCTGGTTTTTTTGAGGGGTGACAGGCTAAGCAAACTGAGTAATAGGGGTGAAGCGTTCCTGCAGGTACATTGGTGAGTGTCCTGGGGCAGAACTCACAGAATAAGCAGGGGAACTCTTTTGGAAAGTAGACTTTTGCATTTGCTCAGAGAGCAAACATGACCATCAATGGCAAAAAACTCTGTTAAAGGCTGATAATCACAAGCATCACTTTTGACTGAGGGCTCCTAGCCCCTAATTTTAGGGATGTATCACAAAACCTTTGCCTGCTCCAAGACTCATCCCTTAGATACCCATTGTGGGCTGCAGGGGATGAGCAAGAGGCTGATTTGGCCAAGCATCACTCTTCTTTCTTACACACCATACAGCAGCTGGGGAGCCCTGACTGCTCTAGAAAATTAAGTCATTGGCAAAGTTACATTAAAAAAAGTCAGGATAAGCCCCATGGTATAAATAAGAGAAGGGAAGCCATTAATTTATAAGGGCAGGTGATCTGTATGGAGGAAGAAAGAGAAGGAAAAAATATGATGAAAATATACTGTAGAGGACAATGGGGGAAAAAAAAAACCAAAACCTAAAACAAACAGGTTGAAGCACACA
The DNA here is from genome assembly GCF_000700745.2 of Antrostomus carolinensis. NCBI lineage: Eukaryota > Metazoa > Chordata > Aves > Caprimulgiformes > Caprimulgidae > Antrostomus > Antrostomus carolinensis. The sequence goes on from NW_010308450.1 coordinate 31,065, forward strand.
AAGGAATAAACCAAAATTGGTCAATACAGTTCTGACATGTCAAGGAAAACAAAAATGCCTTTTATACTGACTCTGCCACAGCATATGCTGTTGCAGATGAATGTCTGCTGGACCCTGGTTCATGATAATCAAATTTGTGACTTTGTAACTTGTATAAACCATTCTATAATTCTATAAAGAAAAGCTTCTTCTTAGTTACATCTTGGACATAAAAAAAAAGAGGGAGTTCATTCCAAAGATGATGCATGAAGGTGAAACAAACTGTGCTGGTCCCATTTTAGGAAAGTTAGAGGCAAAGATACAGAAATAACTTATCATTTGTTTCACTGGAAAAACAAAACAAAACCAAACCAAACCAAAACAAAAAACCCAAAAGAAGGAATCCATGTTATGCTTACCATTTTCTCCTCTTTGGCAGGTGGACTTCGAAGGAAAAAGCACAGGGGAGCGAAGAGGATATCCACAATCCCTATAATTGTCATGAGCCAGGGAAATCCAATGGCCTTTGCAATGGCACCACCAGCAGAAGGACCTTGCACAAATAAAAACCCTTTTCTGAAGATCACTCAGACACTAAATTTGCAGCAGTAAATTTAAACAACAGTAATTTTAGATCCAAAACTCCCTCTTTACAAATTGATTTAAAGAATGTAAAGACATGGTTTGTAATTACAGCATAAATCTTTCCTGGCTCCATACTCCACATTCATTGAAGAAATTAGAGATGCTCCTAGGAGCATCTGTATCATGCACTCAAGGAGGCAGGGGGTCAGTGGGGAGTTATTCCCCTCACAGACTATTAGGACCACAGCTGTGGTGTCAGTTTTAAATACTCCAAGGCCTCTTTATTAGAGATATCCTATTTGTGTGCAGTGCCTGACACCTTCAAACCTCTTACAGCTAATGGAGCTGAGGATGGCATCGCAGCCGAGGAGGGGACCAACTGCCAAACACAATTCCCTCTGCTTTGATTTATTGTAGAAAATACAAACTGCTGCTCATAAAACCTGTGAATGCCACTGGGAATTCACACCTGGCCACGGAGCATGTTCTCTTTTCTTAACTCTGCATCGTAGGCAGGAAAAGGCTGCACTTACCTATGGCAAAGCCCATGCAAAAGGCAACATCAGCTATCGCGTACACGCTGCCATAGACTGATACGTGACGCAGATCTACGAGGTAGCCCATAATTGGCATCATGGAGGAGTCCACCATTCCTGGTTGTGAGGGAGGGAAACAGATTTCAGGAAAATACTGCCTTTTTTTTTTTTTTTTTTTTCCTTCTTTTAATGTCTTGGCCAACTCTGTTCTAAAAAAGGGATGCAGACCAACTAAAAGGGCGTTTATTCTTAAATAAGCAAAAGATTTATGTAAAAACAGGCTGGATTATCTGTGCTTTTTATGGTTTTTATTATGTCTGAGGTCACATACAGACATGTATAGAAATGTACATGTGACACTGGACAGAGGACAATAGAGATGTGAGCTTGGAGCATATCGACCACTGCCCAGCAACTGTCCGTTCCCATCTCACATTACCAGCCAAGCAGCTTTCATTTAGGGGGAAGCTATTTTGTGTGAACTTACACTTACTGTAGGTCTAAAGGATTGCATTAGCCTCCAATCAATCAAAATTATTACAGTGGTATCAACACGACTTTTGAGCCACATTTTCATTGCTAGCAAGAAACAGAACAAGACAGTTGGCAAAGCTGCTGAGATCCTGGGGATTTGTAGTTGTGCCTGTAACTTCTCTCCTAACTACACATCCCTCGTGTGAAGATACCCCAGATCATTTGCTGACCAGCCAAGCGCTAAAACCCAAGCCATGGTCCCCATGCTCCTCCCTGGAAGTGTTCAAGGCCAGGTTGGATGAGGCTTTGAGCAACCTGGTCTAGTGGAAGGTGTCCCTGCTGATGGCAGGGGGGTTGGAACTGGATGATCTTTAAGGTCCCTTCCAACCCAAAGCATTCTATGATTCTATGATTCCAGCCTGACTGTGTGGTCCAGCATAAGCAAAGCTCACACATAGGACTTGGAGAAGAGTACATGTGCACGGGCTTGGAAATGCCTGGTTGATGAACAAAAATTTAAGCCTGTTTTTTTTTTTTATTTTATTTCCTATGAAAATGTCTGTATGGTAGGCTTGGTGCAGTGCATGGATTTATTTCTGAAAACAATGTTTATATTCGTGGACAGTTTGAAAGATCTGTTTAGGTCAATGGAGCAATTCTGGACAGACTTCAGAATCCAGCCTGGTTCAAACTGCCTGAGCACCATCCTTTAACCCTTCTTACTCTGCCTACCAGTTTGTGCCAGAGCTCAGGCTTCACTACTATCAGACCAGAACGGCAACAAAGCTAATTTTCTCTGCAACTTCATATAAAATAATTTGTACATAATCAACAGACTATAATAAGTCATTGTAATTTTTCTTACCAATGGCAAATCCAATTCCAAAATTTGGTGCTATGAGCCCATAGATGTTTTTAGCAAATGGTACCTATAAAGGAAATTTCAGGTTGTTAATTATGTCACCCTGCACATGCTAATGAGGTTAGTTTTCTTTTTCTAAGATAAATTCTCAAAGTAATTATGGCATGCTTTGTACAGACGCAAGAATTAGAGTTTGATCCTTGCTCTGGGCAACTGCTTCAGACAACTGTGCCACTGACACACTTACTATTATGAGCAATAATAAACTGTTGAGTTACAACTCAAAAAAAACCCAATTCTTCTCCTCCTTTCGGAGCCATTCTTTCTTAAAATAATTGAAGCGCTGAAATTTGAAAGCACTCAAAACTCTGATCTGGAACCTATTAAGTACACATTGTTTAATAACATATCATAAAGCAGAATCTTCAGCAAAATCTCATGGGGAAAACGCTGATTTGAAGATGAACACATGAACATTTAGATGGTTTGAAAGATACATGATCTTCTACTTACGCATAAAATACTTATTCCCACGATTAGCATCCCGAGTAAAGCACAAAGCCACCTGTCAAAGAAGAAACATCACTCAGAGATGGGTGACACTGAGATGTTAGGGCTGATCCTGAATGTTTCAAAGTCATGTCTGAAGTGCCAAGTTACACAACCAAAATAGCAACGTGTTCAAAAAAGTGATTTTGCTAATATAAAACAAAGTTTAATAATTTCCACTGTCAATAACTACCTTGGGAAACACTGGAAATGGTACATGGACAGACTGGAAGATTATTAGTATTTTAAAATTAAGCATACCTTCCCATTTTGTGCGCGAGTATCCCAAAAAGATTAGTCCCAATGAGATAAGAGATACTGGCTGGAACAAAAGCAACGCCTGAAAAATATGAATGAGATATTTTATCAGCAAGGACTTTAGTGAAGTGTTAGAAGAAACTAATAAATTCCAGACACTGCAATTTTGATTTGAACGCATCTAATAGAGTCTTTGTGCATAGCCCGGAGAATCCAATATCCGGTTTGTTGCAGCCTTCTCATGAAATCTAAGGGTATCATCTATGAAATCCAGGAGCGATGTGACGCCTTTGAAAAGAGTTTTTCAGCATCAGCTTACAAGAACTGGTATGGGAGACGGGATGGAACAACAAAGAGGAAAAGGTTTATATCTAACTACAATAAGCTTTGGGATAGGTCAAGGAAAGCTGCCTTTTTGTGGTTGCATGGCTGATGGAGCATATGCTCAGCACATGCAGCAAGCCCAGAGCGGTCAGGGGTGCATGAGTCCCTCCCTGGAGAAGGGGACAGCAGGACTGCTGCTGTGGCTCTGCAAGTCATGGGCTCCAAGCCTGTGAATGTTGTGAGGCCTGGTGTTACAGGTGAGTTTGTAATGCCATCATATGGTCTTTGGTCAAGCAGCAACTGAAGGCAAGCATGTAAAGGTGAAAAAAACCTTAAAATTATGCTTTTGAAATTATTTAACCAATATATTTACAGTAAAGGTTAATTTTAAAAAAATAGTTATTGGTTTAAATGAAAAAAAAAAAAATCTACAATGACTTGCAGATGAGGACACCCGAGTAAATTCCTTTAGACCCTGATGGGAGGGTACCCAGACCCTCACATCTCCCCCACATCCCCTTGGAAAAACAGGGGGATGGGACCAGCCATTTTTTCCAGTCTTGAGATTTCCACAGCAGCAGCTATATCTGAAGCAGATGCTGGTTGAATATCTCTGGTTTAAAAGCCAGTTACAGTCTGTACTTGAGGATTCATCCTCTCCCTGTCCATAAGTGGCAGAGCAGTACCCAGCCGGAGGGGAAATGTCAAAGGAAGAAATGCTAAGGGAGAGCTTGGTGTGCCATTGCCTCGGCTGCCCGGAGAGCACCAGGGAGGAGGATGCAAGGGTGTGTGAGAGCAGGGACAGCCCTGGAGGAGAAGGCGTCGTAAGAAAAATATCTGAGAGGCAGAGGAACAGGGTGGCTGTGCCTGATGCTGCATCCTTGTGCAGTGGTGTTGAGTGGTTCACACGTCTTGGAAGAAATAACACATGGTAGTTTTCTGTTGTTCCTGTTAAATTTTACATCTTCTTAAGAAAAATGAAACAGGGAAAACTGACAAAATGGGGAAAGTCTGACAAATTAGCACATGGCATGACAAGCCTTTCCTTTGGTCACTGTTAAATCAGGTAATTCAGGTTTAGACAGCAGCCGTGACATTACGATACACAATCAAACCATCTCCTCTAAGTGTATATGCTCCTCATCTTTCACCAAGATGATGAGGAGGCAACATAGATTTTCTCATTTCCTGCCTATCCATCTTCCTTCCTATCTCTCTGATATTCATAAGGGGAAAAAAAAAAAAAAAAAAGAAAGGTAATTTTTAGCACAGCAATATCCTGTGATTAAAATCCTTGTGGGTTACAATGGTGATGCTGGAGAAACAATTTCACCTGTGTAACTACAGCTACTTCGGTACTACTTGGAGCTATCTGTTTATAACACATGGTCACATAGAGCAGACCCTGACAGCTGAAAATAAATAAATGAATAAATAATTAATTAATAAATAAATACTGCAAAGGTTTGTTAAATAAGACTTGCAGGTTGGTGTGCAAGCTGTGACCTTCTTCAGATCATGCTTCAAACAGCTGGATCTCCAAATTGCATAAGATAATCATTTGCTTAAAACCCTGTAGTTCAAGATATAATTTAAGAGGCTTAAAAACTTTAATTAATGCTGTCAAATCAGACAAAGCGTAACGGAGTCAATTACTTATATCATTAAAGGGTAAAATCAGTCTTAATTTAAAATGGGTATTTTCCTTCTAGGAACTTCTAGTCAACTAAGAGATTTGTAAATCTCATTTCTATTACAGCAGAAATATGAAATTCTAGTGAAGGAGGTATATAAGCAACCTTTCTTTTTCTTTGTCAGGTTTAAAATATCTGAGTTTGTGCGTTAATTTTGCTATATTAGAGGCTAGCAGTCATTGCCATGTTCAACAGTAGAGCAGCACATTAAGGACCACCAGCTGTGGCCACCCTAGATCTGAGTTTGCATTAATGAGAACTAAGGTTTGTGCTTTCTCTGTGGTGTAGGGACATCTACATTAATGTCGAGTAGGGATATTAGTGAACATCATTTTCATTAAGGATTTTTTAATTTTCTTTTAAATGCCATACATTGATATTAAAAAATAGTCTAATGAAAAGTCACAGCCCAGAACATTTGTTAACATTATCAAATATATGTTGTGCTTTTAATGGTGACTCTTCCC
>NW_010308450.1:36818-54661 GCF_000700745.2 Antrostomus carolinensis
ACACAGTTTGACACTCACTGCAAGTTAGTCCATTTTTCTTCCCTGTTACCCCTCCACCCTTGTTCACCTCAAAGTGAAAGTAACTGCCCCAATTTTACTCTCTAGTCTAACTTAATACATGGAACAAATTCCCAGTTTTCCTGTGGACACTGTTTTCTCAAGACTGGGTCCCTGTTACAGGCTATAAGGTGATCCAAGTTGGGGCTCTCCCATTGCTTTCTGGTGAATGGGATGACTAAGTAACCATTGAAAGGGTGTAAAATCTGTCAGATTCAAGGGGAAAATGCTCCTCATGCCCTTGATAGCTGTATTTTAAGAAAAGTCCATCCTTCTTCTACACGTTGCCAGGAGCAGTCCTGGAAGGAGTATGTGTTGGCATGGGGTGTGTTTGGCTCTGCACCAAACGTACTGCACCTGCTGCACATTTCTGTGCCTGCCTGCCTGCTCCTGACAAGTCAAACCAGGAACTGAGGAAGGATTATCTCTGGGAAAAACCCCAAACAAATTGTTTTTCCCCTTTGGGTTTGCTCTGTGGCTCACAGGGCAACTTGCAGCTGCCAAATGTGCTGCTGGGGCTCCCAAAGGAGCCAGGACAAGCCCATTGTTGCAGCTCCCTCATCTATTTCTCCTGGCAATGGGAACGTACCCCCTTACTGGAGCCTTTTTGCAACAACATCAATCCACTACCTGCTTTTCTTACAGACCAGTGTTTGCACTTGTGTAGGTATAACACTGACAATTAAAAGATAGTAAAAAAAAATAAAAAATTACTACCCTGAAGCATATGAAGAGACTGTCATTAATAGGACCAGAACTGAGACACTCAAGAAACAAAAAATAAAGATGCAAACAATATATTGTACTTTACCAAGCTGCCATTTTTTTGAACACATGGTCTCCATCATCCAGATGGGTAAAGCTGGTTCAAGCATAGCAATAGCCATGTTCGCAAAGCAGATCGATCCTTAGAGAAAGAAGGGGAGGGGAAAAAAAGTAGCAGTAATTATTTCTTTTGACTATGAACAAAAAGCCATGCAGAGAATGGATGTTTTTACATAAAACGTTGCACTTTTTAGTCCTATTTGTCATGCATCAGATGTTGATTGATGTTAAATAGAACAGAATGTAAAGTCACCAAAGACTAACTTTCTATATATTTCTATTCTCCGAGAAGTTCTACAATAAAGGTTAAGCTGTTTTCATAATGTGAAAGTTTGCAGTGAGCTTGATGACATTTAGAAAGTTCATGAGGTCTGACTGTTGTACAAATGATTAGCTAAAACTACAATCTTTTGGTCTTTATCGAGACTCCTGGGGCAAAACCAGAGCCCTGTTGTGTAAGAGGCACAGGCTCTAACCCTATGACTCCGTCATCTGAGAATGACTACGATGAGATGTGGAGGTCTTGATCCTAAAAATACCCAGAGAATCACAGAGATGTCTATCCCCTACAAAAGGGAATTTTGTGTCAAGATCCTATAGCTAGCAGCCAACAAGTCCATGCAGCAAAGGTGGGTTTGGCTGAGCTTGCCCATCCCTATGAATTTCAAATGCTTCCAAATCAGTTTTGAATTTCTGGACCTTTAGTCACCCAGACGTGAAGGATAACAAGCGGCGGAAGCGCTGATTCAGTCTTGCCTGCTGGCTCTCCTCTGCCCCTACACCACTGCCTGCACATCCAGGCTCCAGTGGGTTTGTGTCAAGTTCTTCTGTCCTCGGTGCACTTCAACTTTAGTGCAGGAATCATTAAACCCTGTGGTATTTCTTTTGATTCAAGATGCCTTTCCCACTTACTCAAAAGACCCTGAGGCAGTCAAAGCCTAATGCAGAGTAACAGGACAATGTTACTTGTCCCCTTACAAAATGGCTTTCAAGGGAGTTTGGAAGTCACTGCTAGAAGTGACAACCTCAAACTTGTGTTTCCATTTTTCTTCCCAATATTTACAATCTCTAAAATTTAGGAAAATATTCTCGACTCTTAGTCATTTACCATCTGGATTTTACTTTAAAAAAAAAAAAAAATCTTAGTTCATCTGAGATCAGAGAGACATTATTTATCCTGGAACAAGTTCCTCATCATACAGTTCAAAACAAAATGAGCACTGTTGTCATTCTTTGCTCAAACCTGTCAGAGTATATTAGACTGTGTATCCACGATTCCTAAAATGAACTCGCAGGCAAGCTGGCTCACTCCCTTCCCAGGGCAAGGAGCAACAGTTCAGCACTGCTTTAGCCTAAAGACAAGAGGTTGGATCCAAAGCTGACCTTTCCACTCTGATACAAGCTCCCAGTGGTGTAGTGTCTGTAAGAAGCCCCAGTCAAACACCTCAGGGCTGCCCTCTTCTGAGCCAAAACCAGCCATGCTCAAGCAGCTTCCTTGATGCTGGGAAACATTTCAGGCCACACAAAGTGCAGCCAGAGGAAGCAGAGCCATTCCAACAGAGATGGCTTAAATAGCAAAGGTCTTATTCCACTCTTAACAAACTCCACAAAGAAATGAGAAACAGGTGTGTGTGCACACGTGTGTGGCATCTACTCATTAGGTCAGGCAACATCACCAGAGCTTACCAAAGCACTCAGGTATTGAGTGACAAAGGTACTTCAGATCTTTAGGATGTACACCAAGAGAAAAGTGAGAGCCTGAGCTGGTACTCTGCAAACTGAGAGCAAAGTGCAATAAAGACTGTGTTACCCTAGCAAAGCTTCCTCAAAACAAGAGAATTTTTTTTCTCTGTCTTGCATGTAGCTGACCTCTCTTTAACAGGCCAAGGCTCAAAGGCATAAATCCTATATTGTTTCTTCTTTAAATCATATTAAATGCTCTGCCTTGGCCAGAAGGTGTGAAATTGCAACCTTCCAGCTGGATCCCATCTCCACAGCTAAGAACTCACTCAGCTTTTGGCAGAGTGCTGTAGCTATCATCAGTATTTCTCTGTGAAAAAGCAGGTGCTCAGTGAAAAGCTGTCACACACCTTCTCAAGAACTCATGTGCTCACAATGAAATCTGACTCAACTCTAGGTTTTGGATCTGATAATTTAAACTAATTTGTCTGTCCATGTGTCAGCCAGCAGCGCCTAACATTTCTTTAATCCCTGTCAGCAAGGTCTGGCTGTGAGAATGCCATTGACTTCATTCACTGAGCTCCTACCAGCAGTGACAAAACATGTCAGTACCATTCCTTCTGCCTGGGTCAGTGAGTGCCGATGGCACCGACTTTGAAGCATCACCTCTGACACACAGAGGAAACAGAGTCTATGTTTGCTCACATTCCCTCTCTCCTGCAGAGGTTTTCAAGTGAGCAGCCTCATCTGGTTCTGTCCCTCTGATGCCCACATCATTGTCACCTCCTCACCTGGACTGGTGAGAGCCTGTTCAACAGGAACGGCCACAGCACATCCTGCAATAGCTATTGCTGGCACCAAGGGTGACCAGGCAGTAGGACTGGACATAGGGACTGTGACGTACAGCGAGTGAGTGAGAGCACTGGCCTCCTGTCTGTTGTGACAGTCAATGTTATTAACTGATGGGTTAACATGGGTTTGTCAAGGGAAAAGGTTATACTTTCAGAAAGAAGAGAGAGGAACTCCACTCTTGAGTTCAAGATCCCTTGTATTACAGAGTAATACCGTGGTATAGAAGCCAAATTGGTCAGAAAGTGTTTGTACTTTAAGAATACAATTATGACTGAAGTGTATGACACATGTTCAGGAGATTGAATTTGAATTTATACCATCAAATTAGTGTACCTACGTCAAGAGTGCAAGAAACAGTGAAACTGTTAGCCCATTTGCAACCTGCATAAAATGTCCCTGGCTTTTACTTGTGGTTAACAAGTCAGCCCCCTAGAGATGCAGTCAGTTTTTTAATGAGGTTGTTAACTGCCTTCAAAGCCATTCAAAACCTCTAATCTCCCTGGGCAGTGCAAACCCAACAGGACTTTTAACCTTAGAACCATAGAATTATTAAGGTTGGAAAAAGAACTTTAAGATCATCAAGTCCAACCATCAGCTCAACACCTCTGTGCCCACTAAACCACATCCCTAAGCACCACATCTACTCATCTTTTAAATACCTCCAGGGATGCTGACTCCATCACTGCCCTGGGCAGCCTGTTCCAATGCCTGATAACCCTTTCAGGAAAGAATTTTTTCCTAGTATCCAATCTAAACTGCCTTTGGTGCAACTCAAGACCATTTCCTCTTGTCCTGTTACTTGGGAGAACAGACAGACACTCTTTTCTCTACACCCTCCTTTCAGGTAGTTGTAGAGAATGAGAAGGTCTCCCCTCAGCCTCCTTTTCTCCAGACTAAACAACCCCAGTTCCCTCAGCCACTCCTCATAAGAATTGTTCTCCAGACCTTCTGTCTAATCATTGTTTCTGATCATATACAATGTGGGACATGTACATTCACATATCTTTGTGAAGCAGAAGACATATTATCCTGGCTTAGACATGGAGAAATGTGGCATGGTGCCTTAATTGGTTGCCCCAAGGTGTCAGAGCACAGAGCTAACTGTGCCTTCCCAACCAACTTCTTACCCACCCTTCCTTGTTAGCACCAGGATCAGAAGTTCCCATCTTAGAAAATAAAGCCAAGAAAATACTGAACTCCCTAGGGTAAGGGAGAGCAAATGAAACTTTCAGACCTTTTTCACTGTGGAAAAGCAACAGCTTCAGAACTGAAGGAACTAACGTTTAAGCATTGTATTCCTGATGCATCGGGAGAGCTGCATTCAGACTGCTGTGCACCCATAGGCCAGATAAAAGGCTGAATTTATAGTTGCTATTTGGTGTTCAGCTCTGACAAAGCCAAATTATGTTCTGCAAGGGAAGTAAAGCAGGAGAAGGAGAGGCTGAAGTTAGAGAACATCAGCACCATCTGTGGTGTCAAAGCACTGAGCAGTCTCAGTCCCAGAGGCAGAGACCCTGGGTGCTGTACCTAACCCCACCAGTAACCCACAGGAGGGACTTTGTCGTATCCTGAGTGCTGATGCCTGGTGGGAGCAGGACAGGTCACCCAGAGCAGCTGGTGACAGCAGGAGGGATCAGAGCAGAGAAGGTCTTTGTGTTTCTGCCCCTCCATACATCCCTCCTTTCCCTGCCTCCTGCTGTGTCCGGCTGCACTGGATCGAAGATGGGAAGGGGAAGCAGGAGGCACTGGCAGTGTCTGCAAGGATGTGCAGGGAGGCAAGAGGCAAGAAGAGCCAGGGCAGTAAAGGTAAGGTCTCTCTGACACACACTGCCCTGATTCCAGGCTAACCATCCCTGAGTCTTCACCACTTTGGGGCTCTGAGTCTGTGCAGCCCTGGTTTAGAGAGCCCCAAAACACCAGCTGAAACAGCTTCAGAGAAGAGAATAGCTGCAGAAATCAAATGCCATGCAAATGTGCTAGAAAATTGGAAAAAAGTCCATCCCTGCTCTCAGCAGACGTGGGACATGGTCAGAATAGTGGGATCCATGGTCCTTTTCTCTTCCTTGGCTGAGACTAAGCTTGGAAGGAGCAACTAAGACTTAGTCAAGCAAAGTACCCCTTAAAATCAGTCCCCTTGTCACATTTTGTGGTGCAAACCAAATTCAGTCACAGATCAGACCTTGACAGGGGTTGCATACAAAGTAGATATCTGGAGAAAAATGTTCAATGAACCTCACCTTGCAGCACCTGCTTTAAACATTGTAAGAGACAAGGTACTGAATCAGATGAATGATAGATCTGATCTCTTATGACAGGTACTGTCTTTGCTACTCTTTTCCCTCAAATACATTTATTCCATGGAAAGATCTTCTCATGCTCCAAGAATTTCTCAAGCAAAAGTGTTTGTATTACTTTAGTCACAGTTTGACCCAGTGTCTAGTCACAGAGTTAAGGTTATGATAATTCCCTAAGATCACCAAGAAACAGAGAACCCAAAAAATGCCTGGAAGAATTGCTTTGTTGGACAAGCAGGTTAGGACTAAGAAGCAAAACTGTGAAAGTAATTATCCATTTCCAAGTATTTTATCAACATTAAAAAGGACCAGGCTTAATTACAACTTCAGAATAAACATTCAACAAAATGCAGCACAAAAAGGCCAACTTCCCTTGAGACAGAAACACTCGTTAGACAAACAATACATGTAACACCAAATGCCATTCAACCATTCAGCCCAGACCTTTCCTGAAGTATAGTCCACGCTGTAGAGAACAAACTCCCTCTCTTTTCAAATGGAAACAAAGCTCAGTGTCACTCCCTGTGCTTGCCAGGGCTTGGCAATGGGTTGGCCAGATGGGCTGGCAATCCCTCCCCCTCGAAAGCCTTGGCCCTATTCACATGCCTCATAGAAAGTTTCATGGCCACACCTCATTGCCTTAGCAAGCAGGTACAAGTCACTGGTGTCCTCTCAGCTGGTAAGACACCTACATTTCAAACTTTGTGCCTGTTAGGTTTCTACTGGTATAGTCACCGTGTATTAGCAGCAGATTAACTTTTTTCTTTGAGCTTTGCACAAATGAAACCAGCAAATGACAATATTGTTAAACCAGCTCAGCCTGATCATTCCAGGATGGCAGGTATAACACCAGTGGTTGGTTTAAAGAAAATAAAAAAATAACTGGTACCTGCTGCAATAATGATATACGGGTCCTTCAAAAGTGTCAGTAATGGTGTCCCCTTCTGACTCTATAAACCAAAAAAAATTGGGATTAGGAAAGGCAAAGTGTCACCCATTGCCTAGAGAGTTTTATCCTAATACTTACCTCTGCTTGTGCTCTGGATGGCTGGAGAACAAATAATTGAACAGCTGAGAAAAGAAATCAATACTGTAACATTTCTTCAAGAAAGTGGTTAGATGGTATTAATATGAAAGGGATGTGCTACATGGGGATATTGACTCTTTGTATTTACTGACCTCCATCTAGCAGAGCTAGTGCTGCCAGCACCAGGAAAGGAGAACTCTTCCCCACAAACTCGTACATGACACTCCCAAAAGGTGGGCCCACTGTCAAGGAGAAAGAAGGAACACAGTTGTGAAGCCACATCTCTGACTCTGAGCAAACATCCCCTGCAAGCATTTGGGCATCCTGCTATTGGTACTCACTGATCAAAAAGCTCAATTTAAAATAAATAAATAAATAAACACAAAGCTAAGCTCATTGATCATGGCAATAACTATATTCTTCACACCCCAAAATACTCTTCCATGGAAACAAAACCCAAACACCTCAGAGATCATTGCCTGACTTACATATCCACATAAGAAATGTGCTTCTGTGGGAAAAAATATTCTTAACATGCACCAGGAATCTAATCTGGAGACGGCACAATAACATTGCACTCGATGAGACTCTTCTGCTGCTTTCATAGATCACAAGTACACGCTTTGGGGAAGGCTGGGGGGTGGTTTCCGTTGCCTCCATCCCACTGACCTAATACTCCCATAGCAAGGCCTCCTAGTGCAATTCCCATTGCGTTGCCTCTCTCTTCATCATCTGTGTATACACTGGCGAGCATACCCATCCCTAAAATAAAATGAACAACAAACAAAAAGCACAACACAAAAAATTAGGCAGCTGTGTACTATAGTTTATAGTCAGCATTTGCCAGCCCTTCTAAACGTTATGCAGACATGACATGACAGCAGGTATCTCTATCCATATAAATACACACTACATATATATATATATATATGTCCCCTCCACATGGAATTCACCTTGAAACAAAAAGGAGGTTTGGCAAATGTAAATTGTCTCTAAGACCATGTGCTATTATACAGTATTGCTCAGGTAGTTTAATGAAGCCCTCATTTGCTAGATTCTTTGTCCCTGTCTTTTTCACGGAGCTTTTAGATGATGCTTTTCAACTAGGTGAAACAAAGCTTTTGACAAGTATTCACTATCTGTTATTTATACTCCAGGTACTTGACAAAGGTCTGGTGACCACTCCCAGCTGTAGCTGTGGCCAGTGCTGCCTGTGCTCTGGGTATCAAGTATTATGCAGAGCTGACTACTTTGAAAATCAGTATTTCAAGATCAGCATCCAAAATTGAAGGATTATTTTGACCTTTATCTTCACATGCTTCACTTCTGCATTTGATGATGAGCCTTCATTTCACAAAAGGAAACATGAATCTCCATTTATTTGTGTTTTCTGTGAAGTATTCAGACACTGTAGAGGTAAATGCTGCAGAAGAGTCCTCATAGAAATTAATAATTCTGTTTTCAAATCAAGATTTAAATAGGAATCAGCAAATAGGGTCCACAGCTATACAGTGAGCCAGAAAAAGGAGATAAAATATTGCATGATTGATGATTAAGTGAATATCATTCACCATGTGCAGCAAAAGACCAGAGGTCCCGTGAGGCTGAACATGCTTAAAAAAATTGTGGATGACGTCAAATTGTTTGCATGAACGGTTGAAGAGCAAGTTAGAGAACGATATCAGAATTCACAATGCACTTGTGAGACCTGGCTAAATATTCTGGAAAAAAAACAGAAGGCAATGAAAAGAAGATGACACAAAGTTTTGCACTGAGGTCGCAATGATTACACGCACAAATGCAGGGGGGGTACACGACTGAGTGGCAGCAACGCTGCAGAAACCTTCCTTTGCCTGAGAGAGATGTGAATTGAATCTCACTGCTGTTGGCCCTTGTAAGGAGTCAGAGCTTCTTCTGAGTGCTGGGTCTGGTCTTGGTGCAAAACAGGAAGAAATGTTGGGTGGCTGGAGACTATCCAGAGAAGAGTAATGACGGGGAGAAAAGGCTTAGAAAAATATCTGTGAGGTAGAACTGCAGGACTTTTAATTTAAAACCAGAGCGGAGAAAAATGATGTGAGATGTGATAATAGCCTTGCAATATGAAAAAGAGCCACAAAGATAAAGAAAATAAATTGTTCTTCATGTTCTCTCAAGTATGGGAAGCAGAAATGTGTTTACGTGACCGTAAAGAGGCTTTAGATGAGACATCAGAAAAAAACTTCCCAATAGTAAAGGTACTTAAGCACAAAGCTAGATGCTGAGGGCATTTCTAGAGGCTTCTGAGAACAAGCCCGTCAACATGAATAAGGAATGACAGATACAAAGCTGATCCTTCCTTCAGGAAGGGGGTGGACTAGGTGGTCTCTTGGCCTTTTCTGCTCTATTTTGTAGGTTGTCTATGAAAAAATGTCACGTACTTGTCTAAGAGACGTATCTCAAGGTGCACACATCAACAGGGACTGAGTTAAAGCTGAATAACAATTTTTACCCTGGCATTTCTTCCTTTTGGAAAACTTGACTTGTAACCTTAACTGGTACAGGAGAAAAGATGGTTTTTCTTGTCTCTACCCCTCCTACTTGTCTTTCCTTCCCCACCCCTGGCCCCTCATACCAGCTCCTGCCTGCTCCTTTAGCCACATCCCCACTCTTCCCGCTACTCATCCAAGTTTAGATTTCTCTTCTCAGCTAGTGCTTGTTGTGCAACTTCAAACCCATCTTAAGCATAAAGTGCGTCCTGCTCCCAGTGTGGATGCTCAGTCTGGGTTGTTGCATCTCCCCAGCTGCCCCAACCAGTACTGCCCGGTGGGCTGGAGCAAAATCACTGCAAAAGGAACCTGGGAGGAATCCAACTGCCAGATTCTTGTTAGGATTCTATGGAGTGTGTGTGAACCCTGCTCATGGGCCAGGCCAACTGGGAGGGGGAATTTCTTTGAGGAAGCCAAAAGACATATTCTTGACAAAATAATGTATTCAGCTTTCTTCTCCAGTAAAATTTATATTTCTGCTGCCATCATGGGAAATTTTTCCAAGAAAAGACTGCAAAATGTTCTAACATGAACAAAACATATTTTCCAGTCTGTCTCAGAAATGGTTGATTAATTTGGGCTGAAAACCCATACTCCATTTCAAATACCTACTCATTTAAAGCTTATAACCTTGTATTGGAAATGTGGTAGAGGTAATCTGAGTCCAAAGAGGCAGACAGCACGGTAAGTCCTTGAAAACAACATTTTATAACAGAAATTCCAGTAACAGACAGAGCTGCTATCCTTCCTACAACAAGTACCAACATAAGTTCCCGCTGACCTTTAAAATGGCTAAAAGTAAATTTAAAATGTTGAAGACGCAGATGCAGAAATCCCATCGAGAGTGCAATTCATTTAGCACTCTACCTGACTTCAACCCAAACATCAAGGAAAGGAAATCTGAAAATACATTTGCTTTTGAGCTACTTTATATGAAAAGGGACAGAAAAAAATGTGAAATTTATTTAATTGAATATTTTTGTAATAATTATTGAAACTGCAGACAAAATACAATTCAGAAAATGATTAAAAATGACAGAATCAGTGATCTGCATTTACTCCATCATCTCTTCTCTTACCTGCCACCGAAGAACAAGAGGAACCCACTCCTTGAAGGGACCTGGCAATGAACAGTAATGTGTAGCTTCCAGAGAAGGCAAACACTAGAGAAAAAAAAACAGAGGTAAATTTTTAAAATTAGGTTAACTCTAACTAGGTTAAAAAGTTAGATTTCTTTTAACTATCACAAAAACTTCCTACAATTTAGTCAAGTGTTTACAGTGACTTGTGCCACTTTCAATGCTAACTGCATTATTCTCTCTTATTGCATTTAGATTTGTCAGTGTTGAATTGCTCTCAGGTCTCTAAGCCTCCTGGTAACACAGAATGCAAGCGCACAAGCAGTTTTAACTAATTACTTCGGATTTGATTACATCCTGCTCTGATTCAGCTGCACACAGAAGGAGTAATAAGACTTTTCTTTCCAGCCTTGCCTCTCTACACTGTTTCCTTTAAGGCTGCCCAGCTGAAGCTCCAGGCACTGAGGGAAAGCAGGGTTTAACACACATGCACCTGCAAGCATGTAGGTGCTGATGTTTCCTCTGGTAAGTAAATGAGTGGAGAGAGGTTCTGCCCTGGATGCTGTGCAGCACAGCTGGCTGGAGCTGCAGGGAAGCCAGCTCCACCCTTTCAACAGCTGTAGCAAGTTCCTGATGCACCCAACAGCAGATCACTAGAGAAACTGCACCAAAGGAGATGCCTCCCTATCTCTCCTTAAGAGATTTAACCACAAACTTCACTCTCAGCCACTATCTGCCTTTTGGGACAGAGACCCTGCGTGCTGCACTCATCGGTCCAGCTAAATTCCTCACCCACAACACTGGGAAGTAGGAGTGTCCCAGAAACCCAAGGACATCTCTGCTTGTAGAGCCTGTGTCATGGTCAGTGGCACTAAATCTACAGTGAAGTTTTAAAAACATTTTTCAGCTCCTACCTGTTGTCCACCTAAGGAATTTTGCCAGACAGGCTATAGCTGGGGGAAGCTGTTACACACCAATTAAACACAAGATCTACATGCACTGCTCCCACCTGCCCTGCAACATTGTGCCTCTTGGGGTTTTTCACCAGGTCTTACAAAAATCCCTACCCACATGGGCAGAGAAAATCAAGAAAAATAAAGGAAGGAAGGATGTCAGCAGATCAATAGTACTCCCCTCTGACATGAATTCAGCTCACTATTTTTCTCTCCATCCCAATCAACATTTGTCTAATGTTCCTAAAATGCAGAGTTATCAGTGACTCTGAGACCAGGTAATCTCCTCCAGCACTTCAGTCCCCTTGACAGTACAGTTTTAAGCTTCTCTTATGTATAGTGGACATGGAAAACTGTTTGTTCCTTTTTGTCATAGACTCTGATACATCTTACAGTGGACATGGAAAACTGTTTGTTCCTTTCCTTTTTGTCATAGACTCTGATACATCTTACACCTGCCGTCTGAAGCAAATCTGCTTCTTTCACCGTTCCTCACAGGCTTCTATTGATCCTTAATGTTCTCCTCTGTACTCTTTCCATCTGGGCCACAACTTTAAATGCCATGCCAAAACTGAACATAAAACAGCAGCTGAAGCCTTATCAATGCCATTAGAGCAGACAAATTATCTCAGCTGGCTTGCAGGCTATGCTCCTGTTTGCACATCCCACAGCGATGTTTAGCAACTATGATACTGTTGACTCATATTCTACTCATGAGCCACTGCACCCTCATGATCTTTCTGATAAGCCCCTATGACAACTAGTTGTTAAGGACCTTGCAAGATATCCCTCTCATGGCTGAGAGCCCTCCCACAGCTATCTCTTTAGAACTGTCTGAGCACCACTTCAGATTACAAGAACCTGAGGGAAAGATTCAGCTAAGGAAGAGAACTGCGGGGTGGGACAGAAGGTGGTGAATTACTTAAAGCACATTTATAAAAGCATAGTTGTCAAATCCCATCGGCATCACCATCCACATGGAACAGCCACCCTTAAATTTTCCTTGGAAATCAGTCCCTCTACATCAGCAAGAAGAATTTATAGTGATAATTATTATAGATCATTTATTTAAAGGTTGCAACTGGGCCAGACCAAATAAGATGTGGACACTTACTGATTGTTGACACGAACATGATGCAGAAGCCAGCAAACAGTGGAATCTGGTAGCCTATTCTGGAAAACAAAATGAACATTCACATTTCTGGGTCTCACTGACATTTTGAGTTAGACTTACTCACATGAGTGCATACACCACAAAAACCCAACCTGTAGTTCCTTGGTAGGCTTTGAACGATTTATTGTGGATAACATGATCAACTTTGTTGATGTTACAGATGACTTTTCATCCGGCGCAGCAGAGTTTGTATCTGAAACCCCTGGAAGAAATCCTTCTTTCATTAGAATCTGATTGCCCTATTCTCGTTCCACTGTAGTTGTTCCCAATAAAGCCCCCCTGGGCCTCCATGGGGTTGCCAAGAATATGAGAAGGGAAGAGTGGTCTGAGCATGCTGAGCTTTGAAATATCCCAGTAGTGCTTCAATGCTCATCTGTTTCCATCCTCATGAGACAATGACTATAATGAGACATGCTTAAACCAATGGCTTTTTTACTGGGAAAATTTGTCATCAGCTTTATTGGAAGTTCTGCCTCAGCCAGGAGCAATGGAAGAGTCCCAAAGAGACTGAGAATAACATTTCTGCTTTATATGAGTTTAGAAGTAAAAATGGAGCTGATCAAAGCTTTCTTCATCAGGACTCCGAACAGCCTGTAGAAATGCCTCGTGCTATAAATACTTTCAGGTTTCCAGGAAATAATGGATTTTCTGTCTGGAAAGCATATGCATATTTTTGGCAGCTAAAAACGAAATTTCAACCGAAAAAATCACAATATACTATTTTTCACAGTATTTAAATTTTTCATTTAAAGAAAACATCAATATTACTACAGATTTTAAAACCCCATTCAGTTGTGACTACTGCTGGTGGTGAGCAGTATCACCTTTCTCTGTGGGACTATGAAAGCAGAAGTTGAACTCCCTTATGCCTTCTTCCATTGCAAAGTAAAGCAGACTTGTGTCTGTCAAAGCCATCCCAGAGGTATCTAGGATGGACATTGTGGGAGAAGAAGTCTAATTTTAGTACAGAAAACAAGCAACTCTTAGAGACAGGGGCCATGAGACAGCAATTTGTTTCTGCCACAAGCACACTGAAAGAAAATTCAGTTATTTGCATGAAGACAAATGCCATCCAAAGTGGCTCCTACATTCGCATTTCCATCACTAGATTAGAGACAGAAGCTATGAGATCCTCCATAAACATGAGTTAAACAAAGAGAAAGGCTATCATACTAGTTCTGTAACCTTAACCAACTGATCAATATTAAGTTAAAACTGGTTTCACTTCCAACTTCTTCCAGTTGGTTTCCTACACTTGGAAAGTTTCTGATGGTTGAAAGCTGTAAAAAAACAAGTATTTTGGAAGTCACTTTTAATGCTCAATGAAATACTGTTCAAGGATTGTTCTTAATTTTTGCAGCCACAGATATTATTCCTCCTTTATCTTGGACAGAGTCACAGCAAGGTGTGAAGCAATACATAGCAGAGGGTGATGAGGTCAGAACTGGAGCAGAACTCAGTTCTGCTCTTGCTGCCCAGCAGACCATGATGTTTTATCACACACACCAAGATCTGACACATACCTTTTCCTCCACACAGAAATTAATAATTTTGGAACCAGACTCTCTGTGGGCACAGCTTGTCCTTTCAACCAAAGTCTGCATTGCCAGTGATCCATCATGCAAGACGATGCAAAGGCACACAGGTCAGCACAGGACATGCATTTCTGCTGAATTAAACAAGTCATTATATAATCTTCTGAAAAGCTAAAAATTGCCTGGAGCTTCACCCACAATTTGGAGATGCATGAGACTGCTGAACCTCTAGAAGTTGTGGTTGCTCTTGCTCAGGGGACAGTCTTCCCCACATCCAGCTGACATTTAGTTAGATATGCAGATTGTCTTTTCCTGCATAATCTGAGCAAACCCTGCCTCCTCCTGAAATAGCAGCACGAGTTAGTTGGCGGCTGTACTACCACAAGTGTCTAATCTGCAGCTGCATTCCCTGGTCTGTCCAACAGATATAGGAGAGCACAGACTGTGAGTTTTTGCTGAACAATTACACTATGTAACGTAAATAATCACAAGAAAGGGAGGCACTACCTGTGACAGCCAGCTATTCAGTGATTCTGCCCCTTGGTCCTGAGCCATTCACGTTTGTCCCATGTGAAACCTGTGAATACGCAGTTTCTACTTCTTGGCCATGACATGACATGTTCCATCACAGTTATCTCTACATTTTGTTCCTCTGCACGTGTACAACACAAAAGAATATTACACCCTGTCTTGTCTCTTCTTCTTTCTCATTACCAAGCTCAAGCATGTAATTTTCTTGGGCACTCTTTTGAAAAACCTCCAAGAGGATCTGAAGCAGAGTCTAGCATGTTTCACCAAGGCTACCTGCAGCTAAAAGTGCTTCCTACAAGTATTTCTGACCTCTGAAAAAGCCAAAGTCATTAGTTGAAGGAGGGAGAGGAAAGGCTGTCACTGATAGAAAAGACCTAAATTACTCAGTATTAGTGCCACGTTGACTCTAGCTTGCAGGACTGTTTGGAAGTGGATTATATCCATTAATAAGGTTACCCTACAACAAGACAACTGATCAGTGGGTCCTGTGCAGCAGTAAAATAAAGGTTACACTGACCAGGTTAGCAGCTGTGGATGATTAGAGCCTAATTATCCATCCATTACAGTGCTGCAAATCCACTGATTTCACCCCTCATACTATACAGCTACACCAGTACTGCTGTGAGCACCCCTTGTGAAGTCCGTCTGGTTGGCAGTCTGGCTGTCTTCTTCACTGCCAGTGAGGACTGGGAGGACATATGGCAAGAAAAGTATTTTCCTCAAGGTTATGAACCAATGAAACATGTGTGAAGGTAAGGAGGAACATGCAGGGTCCAGGAGTGTGGTCCCTCTGCTCTCATCCATGTGCTCTGTGCTGTAGCACAGTGTAGGCAGAGGGACTCTGGCCAACCTGAAGAACTGGGCATTTGAGTCAGCCGTCAAAACCTGAAAGGAAAGCTTCTATATGAACTGACCTATACCTTATAAATACTATGCATCTCTCCACCTCACTCTTTGCATGTATCTTGTCATGGTCCTAGCCACTTCCTCTCTTCTGCAAAGAAGTTCAAAGCTGTAGTCAGACTAGTGTAATAATGATGATGAAAATATCTGTTATTTTTTGAATTATTTTTGAGGTCAATATGGATAAGCAGGAGGTTACAGCTATATATTTTTTTCAGAGTGGTAAATAAAAGGGAGAAAGACATGGTAGGTGAGACATTCACTGGCTTTGGTGGATTATGGGACACAGCTGGGCTCACAGCCTCAGTCACAGAGAGCAAATCAGCTCGTTATAGAGGGCACAGCAACCATTTGCCCACTTTCTTCACTGGAAAGGATTAGGCAGAGCCATCAGTCTCCCCTTACCAATACATTCTTCTCACAAAGTGCCCTGCATCAAGTGCTGTGCTATTTGTGTGGTTTCTTACCAATTTCACTACAAGGGAAAACATAATGTGCATCTGAGCTGTAAAATGTTCTCAGCTCTGCCCTGAAGCAGTGCCATGGTGGGAAGTGTGTGGTCACATCCCATGGTGAAGCCATCACCCAACGTTTCCTTTGCTCAGACTTTGTTGGACCAAAGGTAAATTGAGTTTCACGAATTGCAAACCAGTTCACTAAGCCAGGTGTGTGTTTTGTTTAGTGTTCCATGGAAAGAGCTGGGCTTTGAATAAGAAATATTTTTATCAGAACTTACTTATTGAATGAAACAAATTTTGAAATTTATTTTTAAAAATCTACACTTGCAGAAGTTACAGAAAAAAGGGGAAAACAAAACCAAAACTTCCAGGAAATCTAAAATAAAGTAATAATTGTCACAGATTCATATGAATAGAACATCCTGTACAAACTCCAACACTCAAAGCTAGTGCTTGCTGAAAGCCAGGAACTCCATACTCCATTTAAACTCTAAAGCACTTCAGTCATATTAGATTGAAAAATAAAAACCATGAACACAATGTGCTACCTATTTGAAAAAGAAATGTACTGGGCATCTTAACAAACTGTGCACACTAATCTGGAACTAAGCAACCAATTCTCCTTAAACTCTGATATTTTGCTGAAATTTTGCAAAAGTAACAATGACAAAAACAATTATCACTAAACAGCACATCAGTGGTAAAGAAGAGTATTTATAATGATAACTCAGATATTTTCTGTTTCATTTATAATAGTCAGTTTTCACACTGATTTTTAACTGATTGTATACACGTTGTTATATAAACTTGAGGGGATTTTTTTGCCAATGACTTCTACAGTTAAATGATAAATGTGTTAATTGATATTTCCCACTAAACATTTCTCAGAAGAAAGGCAGATCATGGTACCAAGATACAAATGAAGCAGGAAAGAAAACCATTAATCCTTAAACCTAATTGAGGGCCACTTTGCCACTAAGGCACTAATTTCTGCTGTATGAACAAAGAGTTTGTCGCACAGGACACTTGGATGATGCACTCCTTGATTTTTCTTCTCGCATTTGTTGGCCATCTGAGCTTGCAAACCTGCACCTATGACTGCAGTTACACACTCAGCCCTGTGCTAAAAACCTGTAGGACCTTTCCAGGAGGAAATCTCAGCTCATAGCACTGATGTTTACACCAGTGTGTTGCCAACCCTGCTCCTAACAGCCAAGAGAGATGCTACAAGAACATCTGCTGCCCCATCACCAAGCCTAGGGAGAGGTGTTACCCCATGCCTGGGACAGGCAGCAGCAGGCTCCCATCCCGAGATGTGCAGGCACACGGAGAGGCATCGGTAGGGACACGCACCCTCTGACTGAGGGAGATGTCTACCAAAGAGTGGAGAGTGTGTCTACAGTATGACATCACTGCACTATTCAAAAAGCTATTGACAACATGGAGTGTATTATTGCCTTTCTCCTGGTTTGGCAGGCTGTGGAAATGATGATACTAAAAGAAAAGTAAATATTCTAGGGAAATAATTCAAACATTTAGGACAATCTAGAAAAATACCTAAAAAAACTATTATAAAAATCCTAGTTGATGTTATGTTACTTTGCCTGCGGATGAGTTATCATCCCCTCATAAAACAACACAGAAAATCCAGCTAACAACAAAATCTGTTCTCCTCCTCAACTTGCAGCAATATTTGTGGAAAAGTCATTTTGCAATGGCACACTTATATCCGCATATGTGCTATGCAGCAGGAGATAAGGTGAAACGTGAGAGAAATGAAACTATCTCATTTAAAGCTTTTGTGTTTAGATAAGTTCCACAAATTGAATATAGGTTTTGAATTCATAACACTGTGAGTCAAACTGCTGCTTAGCCCTCAGCTGGATACTCTTCTATCAGATTGAAATTAAATACTCCAACTGTGTGTATATATATATATATATATATGTG
>NW_010308451.1:0-213 GCF_000700745.2 Antrostomus carolinensis
AACCCCGAACATAAATACAGGCTGGGCGATGCGTGGATTGAAACAAAGTCCAAAGAGAAGGACTTGGGGGTGATGGTGGATATGAAGCTCAGTATGAGCTGACAATGTGCGCTTGCAGTCCAGAAGGCCAATAATCGTGTCTTGGGCTGCATCAAGAGCAGCGTGGGCAGCAGGTCAAGGGAGGGGATTCTCCCCCTTCTACTCGGATCTCAT
>NW_010308451.1:570-11820 GCF_000700745.2 Antrostomus carolinensis
TGTTGAAGGCCAGGTTGGATGAGGCTTTGAGCAACCTGGTCTAGTGGAAGGTGTCCCTGCTGATGGCAGGGGGGTTGGAACTGGATTATCTTTTAGGTCCCTTCCAACCGTAACCATTCTGATAATAGTAATAAAATATGCAAATGAGTGACACCCAGTGCAATTGCTCACCACCCACTGACCAAGCCCAGGCCATTCCCAGATAATGATCCTAGAGGAGTGACAATCCTAAACAATCGCAGAAGAGCGAGAGCCCAAGCGAAAGCCAGAGAGAGCAAGAGAGGAAGAGCCCCTCAGTAATATACTGACCATGATGGGATAGGAGATGGAATAGCCTGTTGGCAGAGCCAAATGCCAGTTTAGTTCATTAATTTAAATATTCCTCATCCCCTTAGGTCTTGCACTTGTAGGCTGACAAAGAACAAAGTTCTTCACTTACAGTGACAAAAAATGCAAACATTGGTATATTATCGACCTTTATCTCATAAGAAATTCCATCTGAAACTAAACCACAGCACTATTCTAGATACTAAACCAAATATACCTGTCTCAGATAAAAAACAGGATGTCAGGTCAAATCCAGAGTTTGAAGAAGTGTCAGAAGATGGTAGGAAAATAAGGAAACATGTACACATCTAGAGAGAGGATTGGTGTAAACTGGTTTAAAAAATAAAGGAATATTTAAAAGGAAAAAATAACACAGAAAGGAAGAGTAAACATCACAAATTTCACTTAAATGTTTTTTGTATGTCAGGACTTTGAGAAAAATCTAGAAGCAATTAAACAACATGAAATAAAATTAAATACATGGATTGATGATGTAGGGAACTGCAGAGACTGCAGTCTGCCCGTGGCTGGCTGAGGGCAGGTTCTGCTGTAACATCTCTGCGGGTAACATCAGCAAGATCGAAGCCAAATGCCGGATGTGTCAATTTTCATGTGAAACTGGAAGTGCTCAGCTCCATGTCCCTCATCCTCAGTCTTCCACATCATTTGTTGTGGCTTCAGGATACCAGGTGAGATTTCCTGTTGCAAAATATTTTTCTCTGTCAGTCTTTGTGAGCTAGCTGTGCACAGTTCCAGCTCCCAGCATTATAGATCAGATGGTTTCCAACAGTAGTGTTCCAATATGTCTTGAAATTGTTTTGGTGGCTTCAGCAGAGTTTTCTAATATATATTTAATGAGGTCCAGAACTTTCAAAAATTACTCAATACATTTTACAACCGACAAGTTGTGAATTTTTACTGCACTTCAAATTTGAAAAGCAGTTTCATAAGAAATGTTGTTCTCAAGAGGGAGTTTTGTGTAAGTAGAGTTGGCGATTATACAATGTACTCCTCAGTTCAAAACATTATGATACTTCAAGAATCACCTTTTTGATTCATGGTTCCTCCATAAAATTCAGCCTCAAAATGTTTGCAACTCTCTGATCTTTAAATTGCCCTTATTTTCCATAATTACTAAGACCTAATATAACTGATAAGCAACTTCTGACTCAGCCATACTTGAACATTTCAGGCTAAAAGTGCAGAGCCTGATCATCCAACTTGTTAATAAAGAGACAAATCAAGGCAAGATCTGTGTTAAGGTCAGAAACTGCTCGGATGATCTGGATATTATACAAAGTACAAAAAAGGCTTTAAAGAAAGTAGACAACCTTTCACCTGAAGTAATGTAAAATAGAAGCCTTCTTTGTGTTAATAAATGTGAGGTGAAAATAAAATGCAGAAAAATGGCATTTTTATGTACTTGAGGATTTTTATACCCAGAATATAGAACAGAATGCAAATACTATGCAGAAAAAAATGCAGAAACTTTAGTGAGTTTTCACTTTTATGTATATGTGGTAGCTGCTTATTAGAAACATGATATCTCAGATTTTTAACATGCCATTTTTAAACACTCAAAGGCAACTGCAGGTAAAATATTATCTTTTTTTTGAGAAACCTAAGTAGTCTTTAAGTCAGAGAAACATGGTGTGGATAGATAAAACACTAAAGTTTTCATGAACTAGCAATTTACACCAGCAAACTGGTTGAAAAAAAAAATATGAGAGAAATGCTTTCTCCATGTATGAAAAGTGAAACTGATTGTTAAATGTAAAGTGAAATTTTACAAAACTGCTATGGTGTTATTCTATGTAGGAAGCATATAGCTGAAATGCCAGTTAATCCCCATTTCTCTGACAAAATGGTTAAATAAAAATAGTTTTATGAAACTTCCAAGAAAAATATAAAAAATGTAGCAAAGTCATTATTTAATGGATTCATATGTTATGGTTTCTTGAACTCTGAGTCTACTATCTGATAACTTGGAAGTATTATACTTAGTTTAACTAATTTTGTTAATTTACTGTTTTCTTTCCTAAGTAAATTTGTCTGTACTGTCAAAGACTGCATATCACCCCACCAGAATGTGAAATACTGGTTTGGATGGCCATTTTTTGTTTTACAAATAATTCTCATTTTCTGTAAGAAATCTAAAGAAAAGTATAGTGATTAAATGACTCAATTAATCCTTTACAGCAATTGACTGATGCATCATTATATGATGCCACAATAGTATTTGTTTTATAAAGAATACACTACCTCAGATATTTGTTTTCTTTGTGTTTTTAATACGTCAATAATAGTACATCTTCTGTTCCTGGAAAGTGATTTTATCAGGAAGTATACTTGAAGTGAATTCATTTTACTGGACCTAAGCCATCAAAGAAATATTGCCTTTTCTTGTGTGTTTTGCTATATGAGGCTAAATATTTTTAGCTTTAAGGCTTTTTCAGTTGCTGGTCTTTCCATCTTATCTGGTGGCTAACTTTATATTAAAATTTAAATTGTTTTCTATTTGTTTTCTACTTCTCATTGCAGCAACAAGATGGTTTGTCTTGCAGTGTCTAAACATAGATCAGAATGAATGTTTCACAGCTGTGATATATTTAAGACAAATATTCCTGAATTTGCAAGTTCATCTTATCTAAAGATACAAGACAGACCCGTGTTCTCCAGTTGGTCTACTTAATTGACCTGCACGGCCATTCAGCAGTGGAGATGATTTCTTCCTTTCTCCTTTGAGAATTCTTCAGGCTAGCAGAGTCCAGAGCATTTTCCACTGCCATAAAAAGTTGAAATTAGAACATTAATTACATACAGAGATAAAACTGAGCTTGTCAATGTGTCCTGTTAGAAGCATTGAGGGCAGAAAAAACCCCACCAAATAGAACTAGAGGAAGAACAGAGTTCAAAGAGAGAGAATTTGAATAATTAAAGGTGGTAGAAAAGAAATGCACTTATTGGCTCAGTAAGTAAATGCTGCCAAAAGGTGTTTTGACACAGTATATTCTGAGATCTTGGTGCACAAGAAAAACTTGTGTCTTCAAAAATGAGGCTCTGTGCTTACACATTGTGAAAGGAAATGGAAGAAGACGTCAGTGATGATGAGTTTCAGTGAAAAAGTGTGTTTTGAAATGAATATGAAATTCTTAGGGGGGTTTCTTGTAGGTTTTTTTCTTGTTTGTTTGGGTTTTTTTGTTTGTTTTTTTTTTCTGCTCATATATTTGCAGAAACACAGTTAAGGAGAATTTAGAACTCCTGGATGTAAATTAGACATTTTGGAACTAAGCTGATTTTTAGATATACCCCATCACCCCCAAAAAATTATGTGTGCTTGTGATTAAAGGAAATGTGAAAAGCTTTTGCTCATTTAGAATATTAGGAGTGGCTGTGGTTGTTAATGAAGTGCAAAATGAAATTCTAATAATTATATAAATAAAGGCACAAGTAAATCTAGAGATATTGCTGGATTTCCATGAAAAAAGATAAACAATTTTGAAACTAGCAATGAATAGTTCCCCTATCCGTTGTGGCTGAGATGGAGTTGATTTTCCCCGTGGCAGCCCTCAGAGTGCTGTGCTTTGTATTGGTGGCTGGAGGGGTGTTGATAACACCCCAGTGTTTTGGTTACTGCTGAGCAGTGCTCCCACAGCATCAAGGCTGTTCTGCAACATTCTCCCCTCATTAGCAGGCTGAGGGTGGGCAAGATCTTGGAAGGGGACATAGCCAGGACAGCTGACCCAAACTGACCAAAGGGTTGTTCTGTACCATATGGTGCCTGCTCAAAAGTAAAGGCTAAGAGAAAGGAGGAGGAGGGGGAGGGGGGTGCATTCATTATTACGACTTTTGTCTTCTGGAGTAATTGCTATGTATACTGAAGTTCTGCTTCCTGGTAAGCAGCTAGACATGACCTGCTGATGGGAAGTAGAAAATAAATGTTTTGTTTTCCTTTGCTTCCATGTGCAGCCTTTGCTTTTGCTTAATTAAACTGCCTTTTTCTTGATCCAGGAGTTTTTTTCCACCTTATTTTTCTCCCCTCCCTGTCCTGCTAGATGGAGCACCTTGGGAGGTACCTGGCATCCAGCCAGAACCAACTCAACAGTTCCATCACTCAGGTTAGAAAACAATTCCCAGGCCTCTAAAAATTCAGTGTGCTTAGATAAGGAAATATCTTGTCTTCACTGACGTCAGAGTGTAATGAGGCATTACTTTTGCTGTGTAAGAAAATATAGACAGCAGCCAGTATTTATATGTGCAGGAAAAGAGCTTGATCTCTAGCTGTAATCCTAGGAATATTGCTTAGCTATCTTTAAAGGGAA
Source organism: Antrostomus carolinensis (assembly GCF_000700745.2). Taxonomy (NCBI): domain Eukaryota; kingdom Metazoa; phylum Chordata; class Aves; order Caprimulgiformes; family Caprimulgidae; genus Antrostomus; species Antrostomus carolinensis. Next base: position 5,220 of record NW_010308451.1, read on the forward strand.
TTGTTCTTCTGAGTGAAACGTTGAGATCAGGCTTATTGAAGGATGCACTCTGTGTCTGAAGGACTCATTGTTAATGAATTTTGGTTCAGGTTAGCTGCAGATGCCTAATATCGTGAAGTTAGCTATCAAGTATGTTAAAGACCGCTCTTATTCAAGCACATGACAGAATTGCTTGTTAATTTGAGAGTTCCAAATGTAATTTGGAGTTGTTCCTGAGGTTTGGGAAAGTAGCACTATATGCATTAATATTTCTAGTGCTAAACAGAGAATTTTCTTCTGTTACCCTGTGGAAGAGGACTTTGGAACAACAGATTCCATAAAATTATGGTTTTTGTTTGTCTCGTGATGAGGTGTATCTTGGCTGGTTCCAAAAATACCAAAAGAACCAAACTGACTGAGCTTGCTGGATGATAATCTAACAGGCAAGTGAATTTATGCATATGACAGCAGTTTGATGGATCATTAATGTAGTTTGATATCTTCTTCATCATTGAAGGAAGGGAAAATTATCACTTGATGATGAGTAGTTAGAAATTTATCTTAAATGAGAGAGAAGAATGAATTATTTCAGTAAGATAGAGTCTCTACATTTGCTCCAGTTATCTTGATGGCAAATAGCCCAGTTTGCTTGGTAATACATGACCTTTTGCTCTAAATAGAGAAATGTAAACTGTTTCTTTGTCCTAAAACTAGTAGGCATGTACTTCCAGAAGAAAAAAACCTTAAAAAAAAAAAAAGTTAAAAATATAGACATTTTTTCCAGTAATATTATCAGCATGATCCTTCAATGTTTACTGCTATTTGCATTTCAATAGGTTGCAAATAGCTTTAACAAAGGGAAAGGTCCTGAGGAGCTAGAAAGGTCTATACTTTAGACATATTCAGCTTAAATAGTAACAGGCAGTGATATTAGGTTGAAAAAAGACTGCTGAAAGAAACCATAGGGTTATCAAACCAACTTAAGCAAGTAAATTTAAAATGAATATATAGGATTTATTTCTTTTGTTACTTTAAACACATAATATTTTTTGTGTTGCTTTTTATACTAAAAAAAATAAAAATGCAAAGTATAAAAGTATTCAACTTCAACTAAATATGTTCATTTTTATAGCAAATTTTTGTAGGGAGACAAGAAGAATATAAAATCTTTGGACTGATGGTGTAATTGATACCTTAGACAGTTCTATATAGCAGTAATAAAACTACTAGCTCTAGACAGTTGTTCCAAACCCCTAATTTTTAAGTTGAAAGTCCTGCTGGCATGTTCAAACCTTGGGTTTGACCATTCAAATCACAACAAATAATACGGAAATACTTGTTTTGCGTTGCTAATATAAAAAAAGAAAATTCGTCTTAAATTTAAAATGCTGTCTCAAAGTTGTATGTTGCCTCTTTTTTGTCTTTGTACTGTTTGTTTCTTTGTGCCTGTGTATACAATTACAAAGATGGCTGGCACATTAAACTGGCAGCCAAAGTTCAACTCTGGCCTTGGGCAATTCCTTTTAAATATTCAACATACCTGCAAAATTGGGAATATAATGTTGCCTACAGTTTTATCTGTATGCTTGCGTGTAAAGACTAATTAACTTTTTCTGGGAATATGGTGGTTGAATTGTCTTGGTGTTGCTAATCTAGAACATGATACTGAAATGTTAGTATCTCTTTTATGAAGTTCTATGACCATAGAATAATGAAGAGAGAAAATTATTATTAGATTTGTCTCTCCAAAGCTCTGGATCCATTTTCTGAATAAGGGGGTAGGAGGGAAGAATAGTATGAGTTTCATGGAAGAGTTTGGAGGTAAACTTTAAATCTTCTCTTTTCTAACTCGATATAAAATATTGTTTACAGCCAACTGCAGTAATTTCAGGGTCATTAACAATAGGTTCATATGCTTTTTTATGGTGACTACTTAGAGCGTATGAAATCTATATCCTAACTTCAATTATCTGACAAGGCGATGAAAAGCTAATAGCAGGCTACAAACTTCTCATATATAGAAACGTGCTTCTTCCTGGAAGAAAACATGAAAAATGTATGTGAAGTATTTAAAAGATGTTCTTGTGAAAAAAGTAAGCCTCTTGTCATAGCTCTGCCTTCTATTGGAAATGTCTCCACTCCCTTTTACTGCCCTTAATAACTCTTCATTAGCCCTCTTTAAACTGCAGCAGCATACATGTATTTGACTCCTCTTTTCAAAGCTCTTTAAAAATGTAACTGCACTTTGTTTTACTTTAAAAATTCCTAGTATTACCACATCTTATATAATTTCTTAGTAAACGTGCCTCCTTACCTTGAACTTTGTATCTGCTCTGGTTTAATTCTAAACAAGGACTTGAAGCCCAATTGCAGCTGTTCTTTGTATTTACTGATTCATTTCAATATTTACCTTGCATTTCCCTTAAGTTCCTAATTTGTTTTCCATAAATGTTTCTGTTCCTAGTGATGGTGCAAACGTGCCGGACTACAGCAATAGTGATAAATGGTGTTGATCCCTTAGGGTGATACCTAAGTAAATTAGCTGGTAAAGCTAAACGGTTCAATTTTTAATACTGTTTTGTAACATTGGCTTTTCATTCACCACTGAATTGGCTCTGCTTACTTTGTGATTCCATTGTTCTTCACAGGGTGGTGAAAATTTAGAAATGCATAAGGAAGACAAACGTGGTTTTACAACTGCAGTACAACTGCAGTAAGAACATGATAGCTATGGAGTAATCCAGCGAGCTTAGAACTATGTAAAGCAGTTTAAAAGCTTTTAGCATGTGAACTTCTTAAAAAACAACTTTTCACCTGGAGGAGTCAAGCATAGCTCCTTAATCCATAAGATGCTTCTTATTCTATATCTTCTCTTCTAGAATAGTCAATACCGGATCTGCAGGGCAGAATGGAAGAAGAAGATACACATGAAATGATTCTTACCATCAAGGGAACTACTGCAATAAAAGTGCTGTCTTTATGCTAATAAGACTCTTCAGACTTTTCACAAGCAAATTTTTTAATCCACAGCCTCCAGGTTTACAAGCATATGACTCTTCCTGGAGCTAAAACCAGCATAAATCTGTGCATAAATGCTGTCTCTCAGGTAAGAAGAAAACATTCTCACAGCTAGTGAGTTTCTGAAGTTGTTTTTCTGTTTATGAAACTACTGGAATCTTGGGCTTACTTTGTTTCAAGGTAATATACAGAGAAAGCTTTCGAAGATGCATGAGAAATATATTTTTCACCTGCATGCTATACCACAGAGACACATCTATTGTCCAGCCACTTGCTTTCCATCTTTTCTGTCTCAGTTGCTGCCTGTATTTGTTCATCCATTTGTATCTCCTTCTGTGTGTCTGAGATGACCTTTCTCTTCCAGCCTGCCAATGATGGCTATCACTTTAATCCTCCTAAAAACCCAACTTCCTTGCAAATAAATAAAATATGTTTTACACTTTAGGTATAGGCTCTTATCTGAACACTAGGAAATATGTACAGTTCAATCATACACATCTATAATCTTTTGCCTGACACTGTTACCTTATTAAATACTGTAATAACTCTTTTGAAATAGAATAGGCTAGAAATTTTCACATTTCATTTTAATTTCACGTATTAATTATGGTCTATGTAGCTTTTTTTTTTTTTAATTGTCAACTGTTTTATTTTTTTCTTTTACAATTTTGTTTAGAAGGGCTGGAAAATATATTTGGATAGATTCATGTAACAAATAAGAATGCAATTCAGGTCTATTTACCCTGAAAGATATGGATTTCTTTTCATCTAAATGCCTTGGAGAAATATTCTTAGCCAAAAAATCCAACACTTTTCATCATCAAATTTCACCTAATGAAATTAGAACTTTCCATTGGGAAAGGAAATGCTTTGATTCAAAACACTCATGTGGAAGTTGATCCCTTTCATTTTAAACTCACAGTTTAAATGGAGGTAATTAAATGTTTTAATTTTATTGAAAGTTTCAGGGTTTTTTTATTGTCATTTTTTTATTGTTGAGTAATACTTACCCTACATTAGTATTATATAATAATTAACATACTGACTTCTTATTGGCAAGAAACTCAATCTTTTAGTCAACAGTGTTTCTTCCTTTGTTAAAACAAATCCTGTCCCTTGTGAGAAATTTCATTTCAGGTAAGCAGGGCAGACAACATTCTTCAGTTTACAAAAAAACCCAACAAAACAAAACCACAAAAAACAAACCCACAAAAAAACAAACACTGAGGAAAAAAAGCACCACTAATACAGGTGCAAGTTAAATAACTCCTTAATTATTTTTGTATCAAATAAAAAGTACAACATTATGAAGGAGTCACAATTCATTAGCCAACAGCTGCTCAAATCAAGTAACTAATTGGAGGTATCTATGGCCTTGGAAGTATCTTGTGCTTAATTCTCAGAACCCTTTGGCAGCAGCCAAGCCCTGTGAGCAGAGAGTTGCAGGGTATGATTTTCCAGGAAAGATTTCAGATTTTTTTTTTGCTCTCCCTGGTCACACAAGTTTTTGAACAGAAAAAACCCATGAAATATTGGTGGGTATATTTGTAGTTTTATTATTTAAATGTGTTTTGTAAAGCTGGCATAGCTAAAGAAAATTTCACTATGGGTCATGTTGAATGAGAAATGTATTAGCAACATTAGTGGAAAGAAATCAGTGAAGGGGTTAATAGATCTTTTAAAGACTAACGGGTAATTTTTAAAATCTTATTTGTCAATTTTTTACAGTGGTGCTAGGAAAGGGAAATTTGAGACAGATACCATGAAAATAAACATATATAAGTAGAACAGAATAATAAATGTACCAGGGTAACACATGGAGAATAAAATGAACTGTCAAAAGTCTGACCATGAATACCAATAAAAGAAGGCAAATTATTTCTAAAAATGCTTTTCTATCCCACTCACTTATCAGGGTACAGTCAACTGTTTTCTGGATTTTGTAGTCCCTTGCAATGGGGAGCATCACCATGATAAGTCTTTAACACTCAGAGATTCAACATGAAAATGTTGTTGAGAATGAAAAAAGTACCTTTATGAGTGGAAAAACGTGATTACTCTGTCTGAGATGAAAATTTTGAATCATGCTGAGGAAGTCTGGTATGAGAAGAATGTTGACATTATACTCATAGTTTTAGTTGTTGCTCAGAAATCAAGGACTTTCCAACTTCCCACATTTTGCTAGTCTGTAAGTGCAGAAGAAGATGGAGGGAACATAGTAAGATTAACAGACTCAAATTGGTATTTTGATATGGCAGTGGGATATTCCATTTCATACAATGTCAAATTCAGTATATAAATGAAGGCTGGCTGGATTGCTCTCTCTCTTTTCCAGGATTACAGTTTTGGTTTCAGTATTTTTGCTCCTCCAGGTTCTCTATCTAGGATAGGACTGGGCATTGGTCAGCAGGTGGTGAGCAATTGCACTGTGTATTACTCATTTGTATATTCTATTATTATTATCATTATTATTTTAATTTTATTTTATTTCACATATTTGTTTTTATCTCAACCTATGAGTCTCCGTACCTTTACACCTCCAATTCTCTCCCTTGTTCCCTGGGGCAGAGGAGGGTAAGTGAGTGGCTGTGTGGTGTTCAGCTGCTGGCTGAGTTAAACCATAATATCAAGATTAATTTGTAACTTACTCTTCTGGTTTCAACAGTTATTCTCTTCTAAAAAGTATCCGAAGTTTCATTGTCATTTCCAAGTCTAGAAGAGTCATTTCCAAGTCATCGTCATTTCTAAGTGTATCAAAAAATGTCAGATGTGAAATTAACTTCTTCCATAGAAGGTATAGAAATATGTGTATTTCTATATGTGTATTTCTAATTCCATTGCAAACAGATCTTGAGGTAGTGCCTTTCCAAATGATTGATCTGAGTTGTTTTCAAACTCTAATGTTTATTGATTGTTGCCCATAATTTTCTTTAATGATGCCATTGACATAATTAAGAACTTTTATTGGAGAATAAAATCCTTAATATAAATATCTGAGTAAATCTGTTATTAGAAACAAATGAGTTCAAATACGTTATACAAGGTTCAGGGAACTTGTGAGATTATATATCAAAGTTGTCAAAGAGAGTAAAAATGTCCCAAATAAAAAAAAACCCCAAAGTATAAGCATGAAATGACAGAATAATTTGGACTGAAAGGGACTGGAGGTCAGTCTTTTGTCAAAGCAGGTCCAGTTAGAGAAAATTGCTTGGAAATGCATCCTATTGAGTTTTTAGTATCTTCAAGGACAAAAATTCCAGAGATTCTTTGTCCCAAATGTTCAAAAGTTGACATCATAACAAAGAAGTTTTTTGTAGTATGCAACTGCTTTCAATATCTGTTTCTCTGCAAGTGCTGTGATGAAAGAGGATGGCCTACAAGGTAGAATATGTGTCTTCTTCAGGTATGAGGGAGAAGGGTTATAATCTTCTTTCTCTTTTTTATTTTTTGGACCCTAACACCAGAAGGGATTAAAAAAATTAAAATGGGTTGACTTAAAAATGTGTTTTACCTATGAACTCATGCAATTAATTTCCAGAATCAGAAAAGCCTTGAGATTAGTAGTCTTCATTATGCAAAAGATGGGTCACACCTGTCTGAGAAG
>NW_010308452.1:0-10744 GCF_000700745.2 Antrostomus carolinensis
GTTGGTCCAGGCACAGGTACTCTGGACCTCACAGGGGTGCATGAGCCATGCCACGGGCACACCAGCCCAGGATGGGCTGCATCAGCTCAGGCACAGGGGCTTTGGACAACCCAGGGGTGGGGGGATGTGGCATTAGTGCCCGGCCCAGACAGGGGTACATGGACCCCCACACAGGTGCATTGGCCGTGGCATTGGTGCCCATGCCCAGGTACGGGTACATTGGCCAGCATATGGGTGCAGTAGGGATTAGTGCAGCCACCTAGACGTGTGCTCCCAGGCATTGTCAGGAGCAACTAGCCATCATCTGTTTTCCCAGTGGTCTTTTCCACCTTTGGCAGGTGTTTGAAAGAGGAACAGGGATGTTGTTCTGCTTTAATTTGTGAGCAGCAGTGCTTTGAGATGGGAGTGTGGGCTGTTACCTCACTGCAGACTCCTCTCACCCTGCCAGGGTTAGATCCTTTGACCTGGTGAAGACACCCAAGAGGGACTTGCCTGTACAAAACATGCTCCTTGTTACACTTGCCACATGGGACCAGGTGTTTTTTTGTACTGGGTTACAGCATCCTGAGATGCTTTTGGCATGTGCCAGGTGCTAACAGTCCTGACGGTGGTGCAAGAGTAATGCCTGAGGATGTGGCCTAGAAACCTCTGTGGCGGCCCTCCTGCACAGGGGAAAATTCCACTGGCAGCTGATGCTCTGTGGCCAGGTATGATATCAGGATGATCACAGTCTGACCCTATCATCAGCGGTGGCCTCGTGTGTACGGAAATGCCCCTGAGACAGAGCGGTGGCAGCTCTGTGCTGTGCAAGTGTAAATCTTAAATTAATTCAGACAGTGGAGTCTCGTCTGCTGTGCTCAGAAGGGATCAAAGTGGCTTTGCAGAAATCCTGCTCTTAGCATTTTGCAGGGTACTTCTTGCGCTCCTGAGAGTGTGAAGAGAAAGACAACCCTTTTCCACAACAGCTTCTAGAGATTTGACTTTTATTTTGTCTCACATTGTACTGGAAGCAAAAAACCTTTTAATATATTCCTGAAACAAGCGGTGTCCAAAAGTCCATTTGCAGATGGGAAACCAGTTATCAGTGCCTTTTAAGCACTCCTTCTGCCTCTGGAAGTATAAGTGTCTCCTGCCGACATCAGAAACCCAACCGTTGAAAATTTGTTCAGAAGCAGTGAGTTACTTCAGTGTGGAAAAAATGATTCACTGAAATGTTCTGAAATCACCAGCCCAGGCGTGGCTACAAACCACCAGCTTTGGCTGCGCAAGCACAAAATGGAAGTCCAGGCCTTGCAAACACTCTAGAACACTCTGCTTCCATTCATTCGTTATATATGCCATTTATATCCTAGACCTGAATTAATAAGTAGGTTTCTGTGACTTCAGCACACTTCTGTCTCCTTCTGCTCACAGTTTGTGGTTTCTCTCAAATGTGATCAAATTATTTTGACAAGTGTCTCAGCTTGTACTTGTGGTGAGGATTCCTACCTTCTCTTAAATCATGATTTGCTACATGGTGCTGTTTCTGTTCCTTGTGGAAGGGCAAATGGAAGAGCAGCAACATCCTTCCCTCCATGCTGCCCACGGTCCCCTAGCCCAAATGAGGGTTTCTCCTCACCCAGAAGCAGGCTGAGAGGATGCCTTTGGCTGCAGTGGGACATCCCCCTGCCTGCCCCACAGCCTCAGCCCCAGGGGGATTTTGATGGGGGCAGCAGGTCTCAGGGATGCATGTGGATATGGATTGTTGTGTGGTGAGATACAGGACATCAAACTGCGGGAGAGCACGTGCCTTGTTCTGCTTCTCAGTGAACAGCTTGCTTAAAGGCTTGAGTTTCCAGATGGAGGTGGACAGGGAATGTTGGGGATTATGTGAAAGTTAGATACTTTCCTGAGGAATCCCCTTGCTTCCTATGGGCTGACAGCAGCAGTAAATAAGCTGTTGTTTGATGTGGGTGTTCATCCAAACTCAGACTTGCAATTCCTCAGATAAATAGCTGCCTCTGACTTCCTGGAACAGATAGGATGGATTTGGCTAACCTGTCTTAATGTCACTTGTTTCATTTTCTGATGAGTTGTTTTCACAGTGCAAGCTTGTTCCAGTCCTACTGAAGTTACTGATCATCAGCCCATTAGTTTCCTTGGTCTTTGGACCACAGCATAGTTTAAAATGAATGAACAGACCATGTCATTTGGGAATGAGAATTTGGTGGTGTTGGGCTGTGACAGAGTATATATAGAGTTTCCTGGTGTTTTTAGTCAGTGAACGTGACAAGATGATGCAAAGGGTGGAGGATCACAACATTTGATTCAGAAGTTGGGAAATTCAGAATCAGGTGTCAGGCTCCATCTCTTGTGGAGTAAAAGTTGGACAATACTCCAGATGTGTCTGGGCAATACCCTAGGCATGCGCTTGAGTAATCTCTGGACAGTGAAAGCTCTCTGCACATCACCGCAGCTGTAATGACATTGTAAATAACCCTGTGCCACCAGGAACGTGGTAAGGAGTGAAGAAGTCATCTACGACTGCTGTTCAAACACACCTGAGGTAGGGGTGACACACACCACAGCGGCAAAGGGACAGGGACACCATACCTCTGTGGGAATTCCAATGCTGAAGCCAGGACAGTACTTTATAATGCCCCAGATCACTGCTTGCTTTGAAGGAGGCTCTCAGAGAACCAGGTACAGCCCGGTGCTCAAGTGGTGGTCTTCTCTCTGAATGTGAAACCTCCGTAGGTAGCAACAGCCTGAGCTCCCGTCCAGCCCTGCCTTCACATTCCCTTTCTGTCTTGTTTCAATTTCTTTTCTAAGGCCAAATTTTCAGTCATAACAACTGCACCAGCAAACGCTCCAGCTCTTTCTGTCCCTGGCACACCTCTGGTAACCGAGCCAGTGCCATTACCCAATCTGCCTGTGTAATTGCAGTGTTTTGTGTCATGTGCAATCTCCTTTTTATCACATTAATTGCTGCTTATTTGAAGGCATAATAACCTTCATTTTGCAATGAATGGCTTGACATTCCAGGAGGAAAGCTTATTGTACACTAATGATCTGTTATATGGCCTCTCAGTTTATTATGGTATGTAATGGAAAATAAAATAAAAATTAAATATTGTGTGTACTTATCAGCTAATTTAAATACTTCAGAATCTCGGATGTTATATCTTTTCAGCTATTGAACAGTGCTGTAATTTGCATTAAGAAATAGCTCCCTATAGATTTAAAAACAACTCCTTATATTTTTTTTTTTAACTAAGTTGGTTTTGCTTGGAAGAAATGCCATCTAGGAATTTAAAAATGCTGAATTTATTCAAGAAGGATAGTTTCTCTTCCTGCCTTTCTTGCCTCAGTTATTTATCTGCCCTGTGAAAATAACTGAGCCTTCACTGAGTCATGTTATGTTATTTGGAGAACACTTTTGAGATGCTTGTTGGGAAGATGCATTGCAACTGGAAAATATTGTGTATTTATTACAAGGAAAAGTCCTGGCAAAGCAGAACTGAGTCACTTTGGTCAGTTTGTAATTTGCAGACAGTTTTGCTGGATTGCAGTGACTTTTTACATGAGGAAGATGTGCCTGTCAGAGTTCTCGTAGTGAGAAGACAATGAACCACGTGAACTTGATTCAGTCCTCAGGCAGATTTTCGAGGCTGCACCTTCCGTAGACTCGGGTTGTGCTGCAGCCGCTGCCAGTGGACCTTGCCTGAGTTTTGGCCATTTGGTGCTCATTGTCTGAAATCCTGTAGCCTGAGCATCCCTCACAGAACTTGGGGTCCAGTGTCATGATCATAAGATTCATTTCACCATATCTTATCAGGTATATAAAGTGTCTGTAGGCAAATATCCACCAGCAAAGGCAACCAGACCCGAGCAAGGCTGGTGTCTGCAGTGATAGCATCCCAGGGCTGGGTGCACTGTGTGGTACACAGGATGTGTCCTTCTCTCTTCCTACGTTTTCTCATCCTGCTCCTTCCAACCTGTGAATCACCTCTGTGTTTGAGGTGCATGTCTGGATTGTGGGATGACGAGTTACGGAATTCACAGGCTTTCACCCCAACGACCTTTCCTGTTCCCTCCTCAGCCTGGAGATGCAAGACCTGAATCTTCTTAGCTAACTCCTTGGTTGCACTGCTGTGTTGTAGTGAATTTGCTTGTTACTTCATGGATAAAGTCAGAGCATCCAAGATAGAAAAGTCTCTGTTTCCCCAGCACAGTCTACTAGGGTGATGTAGCAAGATATATGTCCTTGCTGGTTTTCTTCTGTTAGTGCTGTGGTTGGAATAAATGAGTAACAGCATGAGGAAGCCAGCTTTCACCAGGAATATTAAAGATCATTTCCGTGAATGCTGAGATAAACCCCCTTTATAAGATCCTTTCCCCTGTTAATATATCTTCAGAATAAACCACAACATATGTTGCAATTAAGGTGAAATTTCTCCAATTAATATTTCTGCTCAGCTGTTTCAAATGTGGTCCAAGAAATAGCTTGAGGCCTTTTCTTTCTCCCTGTAGGAATGTTCTCCATATGCAGCTCACTTGTATGATGCTGAGGATCCCTCCACCCCCATGCGGACGATACCAGGACTTTGCCAGGACTATTGCCGGCAAGTGTGGCAAAAATGCCGCTCCATTTTTCGCCATCTCTCTGCAGACCAGGAGTTAATTGCACTGGAGAACAACATGGCAAAATTCTGCCGCTACCTGTCCTTGGAGGACACAGACTACTGCTTTCCACACCTTCTGGAGAACCAGCACCTTAACCAAAACCTGGGGTTGGTGACCGCCGACGCCGAGGGCTGTCTCCAGCTCTGCCTCGTGGAGGTCGCCAACGGGCTGCGCAATCCCGTTGCGATGGTGCACGCCAACGATGGCACCCACAGGTTCTTCATTGCGGAGCAGGTTGGCCTGGTGTGGACCTACCTCCCCGACCGTTCCAGGCTGGAAAAGCCATTTCTGAACATCAGCGAAGCTGTACTTACCTCACCTTGGGAAGGAGACGAGAGGGGTTTTCTAGGTATTGTCTTCCATCCTAAATTCAAATTTAATGGTAAAGTTTATGTCTACTATTCAATTGAAGTTCATTATGAAGAGAGAATCCGAATCAGTGAGTTCAGAATTTCTCCTGCTGACATGAATGCTTTGGACCATGGTTCTGAAAGGTATTGTACACACATTTCTCTGGCAAATGTATTTAAGATCTCAGAGGGCAGCTTGTGCATTTTTAAAGGCTATTAATGAATGAGACTTCCTTAGCTTACTATTGTCCTTGCATTCCAGTGTGGTAGCAAGTTAGTTCAAGTCTGTATCTCGTGTACTGAGACAGTGAATATGCCTGTCCTCCGTGGGTGAACTGCAGGTGCTCAGGGATAAAACATTTACATTTCTCAGTTCTGCTATGTCAGAAGATTTAACTGAACATTGATTAAACCTTATTTACGGTTAGTATTTTGGGGTTTGTTTTTTGTTTGTTTGGGGGGCTTTTTTGATACTGTAATTATTACCCTTGAAAATAGACTTGTGCAAAGCATGAGTGAAATTCATTCCGAAGCAAAAGGTTTCCAGAATCAGTATAAACAAACTCTGATACCAGACCAAAGATGGATTTGGCCCTACTTTTCTTTATCTGAATGACAGCTCAACCCTGTGATATTACAAATTTAATATCAAATTAAATAAAAGGCAAATGACTGTGCTATTACTGAGTGCATTTTGATTGGAAATTTCATTTGTTTGAGTCTGATCCTGCAGTTGATCCACATTAATATGCACAGATACTGAGAGGTTTGTTTGTGGAGTCAGTCTATAGATTTATAACCTATTGCAGAACCATATAATAGAACCACTGTTTTAAGAGACCCTTGAATACTATTAACGTTAAGTATTTTTGCTTTATTACCTGGGTTATATCCACAGCAGTGGATGATTCTAGCTCAAAAATGCACGTAGCCTAGTGATAGAAAGGGGATGCTGGTTTGTAACACAATTACAACAATTCAGTGTAACCAGCACTGTAGGTGACAGGTCAGGGGAATTTAAACGTGGTCCTCAGGGAAGCAAGTCAGGAACTTAAACCTGCAGATGACAGGGCCCATGAGCTCTCTTGTTTAAAAATCCTCAGGCTCTACACTTGTAACATTTTCTGTGCTTATTTAGCTGGTGGTTAATACAGTGAAAGCTTAAGAAAGGAAAATTGTGGTCCTGTTGTGCTTGTGTAGGCACAGCTCCCACTGACTTCATCCAAGAGGGAGCCCAGGCTGACACGTGGTGTGTGTTGCCTTAGCAGGGAGGTGTACATCTGTTTGTCCACAGATTTTTGCTCAACATGCTTTGTTTTCTTCTGTCTTCTTTGGGAGGCACCTTTGTGTCTGTACAGGATCCTCCCTCGCTCCCGCTGTCGACTGGAGTCTGTGGGCTCATGCAGTTACCTCATCTCAGAGGTGGTGGCATTTAATGGCAGGTGACAGAATAATTACAGAGTTGGGTTCCTTGCCATGATTTACAATCTGATCACAAATTATCAGTGCTTTCAGAAAGGAAAAAAAACTCACTAAAAATGAGGTGATATAAGTGATTGTTATAATTTGTTTTTGCAGCTATTAAGAGGCACTGTCAGCATGAAATCTGGGCTTTTTTAGAAGCTGGAGTAAAATAAACTTCAGTTATTACACCTGGGAATCTCCACTGCATGTATTTGTGGCTTTACCTTGCTTTATAGATACTTGTGTATATTTCACCCTTTTCTTACTACTAAAGGGATGCCAGGTGCATAAAATAAACAGATAAAAGTAAGAGAGAGTTAGGTTTTAAGATGAAGGTAAAGGTTGTTGGTACTGCTTTGAATAACCTTTGTCAAAATGTTAGTTTGTTGGTGGGGCTGCTTGTAACCACTCTTTAAGCTGGTAACATCCTGTGTGTGTAATAATCATTTAAGGATTCTTCTCTCTTTAAGGATTTAACTATTACTTAATGTTAGAAAAGTTGTAGGTTTGCCTTGAAAGAGCCTGTCAGGATTGTGCCAAATGCTGTACAGATTCACGGATGGACTGGAGTCCTTTATCTTGCAGTTTACAATCATATTTGAGCTGAGAAGCCTTTCTTTTAAAAAAGAAGAAAAAAAAAAGAAAAAAAAAGTTTAACAAAGAGGAAGGAAGAATCAGAGGAGAAGTATAATTAGTGAAAAGTATATTCTGACGTGATTTCCAAAATTTTTTTTACTACACAATTTGGTGTTTCTGTAATCTGGAAAATATGTTGGAATTATTTAAGGTTAGAAAATCAGTTATGCCCAAGCAAAATTCAGTAACGTGGATATGGAGGAATTTGCATCAAAACGGATCCGTAGCCATTTCCATGTGTCAAGGGCAACATTGGAATGAGATTGCTCTGCCCTTTGCTTAGGGCTTGTGTAGTAGATAATGCCTCCTCCCTGTTTGTGCTTAGGATAATCCTGGAAATAGAAGAACCTGCTTCCAACCATAATGGAGGAGAGCTGCTCTTTGGAGATGACGGGTATCTCTATATATTTACCGGTGACGGTGGCATGGCTGGGGATCCTTTTGGGACCTTTGGAAATGCCCAGAACAAGTGAGAGCCCCTAAAACATTTTGTGTGCTGTGTGTGCCTCCTGTTGCCCTTGGGTTGAGAAGAGAAACTGGGGGAGGTAGATTGGGGGGGATTTTCTATCTTGGGTTTACTTTTCCCTATTGCCCGCACTGGTGCTTGTGTGCACATGTGGGCACGTGGACCTCCCATGTAACTCCAGTTTCCTTAGGGAAGGTTTTTGAGGTGTGTGTTTTTTCCCTGTGAGCAGCATTAACTCACTGAGCCTTCCAACTGTCTGCTTGGAGACCAGTTTTCTGCAGGGGGAGATGGGGTGTGTGATATGGGAAGAGTGGGCCCATCCCTATGGCAGCTCCAAGCTGCTGGTGTGCATCTGTGGGCAGTGGGTCGTGGGAAGTCAGTGCCACCTGAAGGCTGTTCAGTGGCCTGGAACAAATGAAATGGTCTTGAAATGTAAAGGATTGCTTTTTTTCAGAGATATTGAAAGATTTGTCTTTTCCAAACCGGAAAGAATGAAACCCTAGACTTTCAAAAAAACCCCATCTCTGACGTGTAATTGAGGTCTGGTTTTATTTTATTTTATTTTTTATTTCTTTCCTTTCTTCTCCCAATGCAGATCAACCCTGCTGGGCAAAGTGCTGCGGATTGATGTGAACAACAACGACCGTGGGCCTCTGTACCGAATCCCTCCCGACAACCCTTTCCTCAACGACCCCGAGGCTCGCCCCGAAGTCTACGCCTACGGAGTGAGAAATATGTGGCGCTGCTCTTTCGACAGGGGCGAACCTCAAACCAAGGAAGGGAAAGGGCGGCTCTTCTGTGGAGATGTGGGGCAGAATAAATACGAAGAAATCGACATTGTTGAGAAAGGGAAAAACTATGGCTGGAGGGCGAGGGAAGGCTTCAGCTGTTATGATAAAAAACTTTGCACCAATTCTTCAATGGGTAAAGAGATGTTCTCTCTAAATTACTGATCTCACACCATGCAGTTTTCTGCACCACAGTTTTTAATTCCTGCCTTCAAAGCCTGGCTGCCTGGTGGAAAACACACATTTTTGCGTTGTAAATCTATACTGTCTCAGCCTCAAAGAAAACTGACTTGGGGATAAATATTGAAAGCCCAAATGTTAGCATTTTTTAGTTAGGAGGAAAATGAAACATGCTAGCTGTTGTTTTTCTAGGTGATCTGTGTTGTTAGTAAAATTGCTTGGTGATGCTCTGATTTAGTGGGACAATTTCATCTTTTCTGCATAAAATAAGCTTTCCTGCAGAAGCAAGAAAAATTTGGAGAAATTGTATTTTTCTCCATAACTCACAAGTAGTGTTTTATTAAAAAAAAAGAAATAAATATATTGTGTGAGCTGGTCAAGCAGTATGCAGACTGCCTGCTTTGCAGGTAACTGCATGTGTAGTGTTTTTTTGTTTCTTTTAGCTATGCCAAAAAAGAAAACCTTAATTTTTTTTTTAATTAAAAAAAACCAAAAAACTTTTCAAACCTGGATTCAGGGCATTCACTGGCTGGCTAAATTCCAGTGCATGTGTGAAGTCAGAGTGTATTGTGTTGCAAGGTCTGATGTGGAGCACATCTTGTGCTGGAGCATCTCCCCAGAGATCCAGGGGGGCAGTGGGCTGGCACTGACTTGCACTAGCTGAGATTCTGATGTTTTTCAATTCTGTGTGCTATGTGGTGGTGTTTAACTTCCTTCCTTTTGTTAACTTAGTTTAACTTCCTTCCTTTTATTAACTTAGCTACAAGTGCAGTGGTAGTGATTAAGTGTTTTTTATAAAAATTCCAAGAGCAGGGAGCAGATTTTTTGCACTCCCTTTGCTGAAGCACTTGTCAGAGCCCATTTAGTGCTCTCCTGCGTGACAGCGCCTGCATGAGCATTCATACCAAGCACTTTACTGAGGTCTCCAGGGATTCAGAATAATTTCTGTTGCCTTTAGAGACCCTTTTGTTAGAACACTGAAATGTCACAGCCCCTTTAAAATTGTAAGTACAGCTGAAATGAAGAAAACACCTGCTTTAGATTAAATGGCCTTGGTGCAAGTATCCTGTTGGCAGAGCTGCTGGGCTTGCTACTTGAGGCATCTGCTGCATGGCCAGGGAGAAAGGCTGTGAGGATGAGGAGGGGTGGATACCATGAGGAGATACCTGCAACCCAGGAGTTTCAAGAGAAAGGGGAGGAAGCATCTAATGGAGACCCTCAGAATCAGGTTTTGCTACCGTCTTGTGTTTTAACTTATATTTTACAATGAATATGCCAGTACTGCATCTTGCCTGTGTTGTGCCATATTTGATGGCCCTTTTGGGTTAGGCTCCCCTATTTCAGAGAAACATAAGCTATTTGTACTGACATCTGACATATCTTTTCATCCATGCCTGCAGTCTCTTTTTTCCCTTTCACCGCTGAAACAAAGCTGTGTTGGGCAAACATCTCCTGCATGGGTGCAGTGACTCTAGGAGTAACCTGCAAATTCATAGCAAAACCAGCCAGGTTGTGTAGAAATGGGCTAGAAGCAGCACTAACAGAGCTGGGTTGTAGCAGGAGGAGAGTGGTGAGGTGTCTGGGTGATACAGAGCACTCGGGCTTATCAGGGATTCAGCTTAAACTGCAAATGAAACAGCAGCCAGTCTCTCTGAGCTAGGTTGTCCTTGGTGAGCACCACCAGCTAGACAGGGCTATCGACTGTGGTTCAGAAAAGGTGAAAATTCAACTAACTATGATTCCATCGGCAGTTCATTTAATAAAGATGTGTTGTGCTAGTCTCAGAGCTATGTAGATAAACAGCTATTCTGCATCATGTGTAAAACAAGGCAAGTCACAGATCTTTTCTCCCCTACAGATGATGTGCTTCCAATTTATGCATATCCACACAAAATGGGGAAATCTGTTACGGGAGGCTACGTCTATCGGGGCTGTGAGTCTCCAAACTTGAATGGCCTGTACATATTTGGTGATTTTATGAGTGGGTAAGTAAATACTTCAGGGACTCACTCACTAAGCTGTACCCCCAGCCAAAGTCCTCCAGTGATACTACACCTGCCTGCAAGTGCTCGTGCAGTCTGAGGATGTGCTGCTGCTTGCTGGATGCAAGCACTGCACAGGCTCTGACTGCTCATTACAGAGAGCTCACATGGCATGTTTTATGTAACCTTTATTCCATGGTGCTGTGCAGGAAT
>NW_010308452.1:10761-32270 GCF_000700745.2 Antrostomus carolinensis
TGTTGCTGATTCACATCATGCTGGTACAAATAAAGGAGCAATGGCATGATGTTCATTTAAAGTCTTGCAAGTGGTGTAAAAAAGCATTTGAATGCATCCTAAAAAAGCCCCACTCTGATGCAATGTTTCTAGACACTGAAGATATTGAAAGAAAAAAAAAAAAAACAGCATTGTGTGATGAGGCAGGCATGAGACTGGCTTGCTTTCCACCCACCTCCTTTGCCTTTGCTGTATCTCTGGCAAGGTTCCCCCCAGTCTCACATCCCTTAAACCCTCCCATATAGTTATTTTCTTTTGCTTTTGTTGCCCCTGAAAGACAAGGTGTTCCAGGGGTGTATGATATATGTGTTTTAATATTAACAATCTTTTGTTTCTTGGAGGAGCTACAGTTCCTATAGTAGCTAATGCAGGTAGGAAGCATTAAACATCCTTTCAGGTGTCCTGATTAATGTCCATAAATCGTCTTCTTGGTTGCTTGCTGCAAGTGCTTTTTTGCCTTGCAGGCGCCTGATGTCTTTGAAGGAGGATCATGCTACTGGAGAATGGCAGTACAGTGAGATCTGCATGGGGACAGGACAAACATGCATGTTCCCTGGACTTATCAATAACTATTACCAATACATCATCTCCTTTGCTGAAGATGAAGCAGGTAATCTTTTGACTTTATACCGCACTAAATGGCATGCTTGTGGTTTCTCTTTGGGTTAAAACACCAGAGAGGGTGACTGAGAGGGTGATATACAAAGGCTTAAATTACAAGCCTTAAATTAAAGTTGAGTTTTGAGTGAACTTCCCAGCCTGTATTACAGTAGCATGAAATGCAACCGTGAGTTTTTTTCCCCAGCCTATATCACATCAGCATGAAATAGGATCATGAGACTTTTACTCCTACAATTCAAAGCCAGGTGCAGAATACCAAAATAATGGCTTCTCAGACATATCTGTGATCCTGGCCAAATCCAGGATGTGCCAATGTGAAGTAAAACTTACCCACCAGATGTTATTGTGCCTCTCTGTCTGTGAAATTTGTTTGTTAGATTGTATAAAAGCAGGACCCTCTCACAGTGAAGATGGAGACCTCACCTATGAGTGGCAGCACTCTGTAGGACCTCCCAATTGCCAGGGAAAGGCTCTCCAAATCCTTCACTGTGACGGGGCTCCCCACCTGATGTACAGGATGCAGATGATGCAACTGGTATTTGGGCAACTGGTGAAGTTTCTTTCATAATCACTAGGCTTTCTCTTAAGTAGTAATGACTAGGTACATTACCCTGTTTAACTCTGTACCTTGCTGCTTCTTCTTTTTTCCCCTGTTTTAAACTAGAGTAAAATAAGTTTGTTCCTAGTATTCTGTTGGTATCTGTGTCCTTTTTGCCAGCCCTGTCAATTGGCAAAACAGAGGGGTCCTGGGGGGCAGTGGGTGACAGGGAGGCAGAGCTTGAGTCTCTCAGTCTTTAACATGCTGGTGGGTGAGATTCCCAGCATTTCCCAAATATAAGACCAAAGTTACAATCCTAATTTCGAGGCCAGCGTGCCACACAGTGACTGCAGGGGGAATTGGACAGGCAGTTCCCAGCAGGACTGAGCCTGAGCGCGCTGGGTGTCTGCTGCCCGCACACACAGGCTCTGGAGGGACGGAGAACAGCGAGGGGGAAAGTACAGTGAAGCACATCTTAGAAAAGAAACCTCATTCTTCCTGGTGCCATGCCGTGGGGAATGCAGGCCCTGGGAGGCTGAGAAGCTGATACCCAAGTGAGAGCAAGTCTATGCTCTTGGCTAGTCAAGAAGTCTGTTGACATTGTTAATGGATACAGGGAAGCAGATGTGATGAACGGTAATTACAAACCTACTCACCCTGGCCTGGGATATTTGTACCTCTCAAGGTAAAGCAGAATGAAAGTTTTACATTATGTCTCAAGTGAGGCATCAGCAAAAGGCTGCTTAAGTCCATATTTTATTAGTGCCAGCTGGGATTTTGCCTTGGATGAAAGGATGTAATCTCAGTGGAGCTTTGCATAGCTGCATTTTTAAGACCAGAGACATTTTGCTTTCTAGGAGGGAGCTGCTGTGATTTGAAAAGGAGCATATGAAGAGTTCTGGGGTGAAAGCTGGCTGTCGCTGCCTCTGTTCAGACAGCAGTGTGGTTAATTGCCCAGCCCTGCAGGGCAGACAGAGCCTGCAGCCCCTGGCTGTGGACAGGGAGAGGGTGAGCCCCATGATGTATAACCCCATCTCAGCCTCATGTGTGACTTGGTGATGCAGGACTTTGTGTTCTGCCCCGTTGCAGAGAGGTCCTGGCTTCTGCTCACAAGTGCCCACTACCAGAATGCCCCAGTTTTTAAACGTCTGTTTTTCCTGCAGAGTATGTCAGGTGTGGATGTTGCACATGTACAAGATCCATTGCATATCGTGTAACTGCAGATTTTATCACATAAATGCAGATTGTCCAAATTAAGCATTAGCTCAAAGGTTTGACTTTGGCATTTTATCTTTTTTTTGGAGTTAAAATCCACTTTCTTTAATGGTTAATGTTCATGGAAGGTAGAGCTGTTTTGCAGTGCTGTGGTGAGAAGGAGATCTTACCCTAAAATCAGAATAACTTCATTTAAATCAACTTTATGCCAAGGCAGAGGGCTGCCAAGTGCAGTACCAAGCTGCTAACTGCAGCCCTTGCTCATGCACCCGGGGAGCAGCATCTCCCTCCTCCTGTGTCTATGGGCAGAGTGTGGGCAAAGGGTGGGTGAAAAACCACCACCCTCCTGCCCTCTGCTTTTCACACGTACTGTGCATGAGTAGAATAGAGCTGGTGGAAATTTGGGCTGGAATCTGTTCTCCGAGGTAGTATTTGCCTTGTATTTGCTTTATTATAATGGAAAGAAATCTGTTGATAAGAGTTTAGTGAGTTTTCCTTTATCTGCAGTGAACAGTCTTTTCTTGCACCTTTTTGGTGTGCTGGGAGTCTGCTTTTTTACAAATTTATCACACAGTTTATTTTAACAAGCTTTTCTTCATGGAAGCCTGTGTTTTTTGGGGTTGTTGCTCTGATGAGTGTTAATCTGGCTGGTGCAGCAGATATGTTTATGTGGTGAGTACATCTATATTTTTGGCTCATTGCACAGCTGTTATAAAGCCAGCAGCCCCGTCCCCAGGCAGCTGAATGAAGGTGTCAGGGACACCCCAGGCACTATGCTATGTCTGTGGGACATACATCTGATATAGCCTATGTGTTTCGTGGCCTCTGCATCCTTATTTCTGCCTCATAATTTCTGGGAAAAAGGGGTGGGATGTGAAGCACACATCACTGCACCACAAGACACAGTGCCAGGTGTTCACCCATCCCTGTTTGGATCAAGACTGCCTCTGGCCTGTGGTTAATGGAGCCCACTAGAGAAAGGACGAAACCAGCCAGGGGTGGCTGGGTCCCCTCCACTCCTTCCCCTCTTCCCTTTGGGGTACCCATAGGATGCCCAAAGAAATCTGCCTTACTTACTAAAAAGGTCTCTGTTGCCTCTTTTTCTCCCTTTTTTTTCTGTTTTGAAATATTGCAAATTTATTTTTTCATCCAGATCAGCTCTCTGATCCTTTTCATTGCACTGCTCATGCACTTGAGCTGGCAAAAAAGAGAGTGCCAGAGGGAGTGCTTATCCCAACCTCCCCTGCATGACAGAAAGAGAGGGATGGAAATGCAGTTAGGAGAAAAAACGTCAAATAAACGATGATGGACATTGTTTGGCTGAAGGTCAAGCCCTGCCCGCGTGACCTGACAGAGCTGTGACGAACCCAAATGCCTTTCTCATTAAATACATCTCACTTTATGGGTGTGCTAGAGAAAGCAAAAGCAAAATCTTGTTCTGTAATTCACCTCAAAGGAGTGCTTTATCCCAGAGAGCAGAAGACAGTGTGAACAGTCTTATTTCCTTTCATTTTATTTTGACAAAGGGAATTCGGGGTTTGACTGTTTTGCATTAGTGAAATTAAAGGACACAGATCAAACTGAGATGACAGCTGAAATCTGGGCAGCTGCACATGCGGTGGAAATTTGTCAAAATAATATTTCATGGCAATGTGTAAAAGCTCCCACTCACTAAGAGTATTTTATGCCCCTGGACTGCAGATGAACTCCCGCTAAACCCAAATACGAACCTGCCTTGTTTCCTGTAGTAGCCAGATCTCCATGTTGGTCCCAGTTTTCCTGATGCTCTCTGACCTGTGATGCAGATTTAACGCCCTTCTGCTATACAGCACAGAAGCTCCATGGAGAGTTTTCATGGCTGTGTTTGTTTTGGTTTTGCTTTGTTTTGTTTTCCCAGGGGAACTTTACTTCATGTCTACTGGCATACCAAGTGCCACAGCTCCCCATGGAGTGGTGTACAAAGTGGTGGATGCCTCCAGGTATGAGATGTTCTTGTTGCAAAGCCTAAGCGTGGTGCAGTGTGTCTAGGTGTGGATGTGATGAATGATGCTGACTAACTAACTAGCTCTTCTCCCATGCTGGGCCCTTCTGTGGCCCTTGATCAAGGAACAGCTGGAGCAACCCACTGTAGATCTGCTTTGCTCCTGCAGTCATCAGAGTCTATGATGTTGCCTGGTGACCACCAACTTGTTTGTTATGGGGCCTGTTGGTGTTATGTGGCTTGGAAGATTTGTTCCTGAAAGCTAAAGGAGTATTTTATGGGTGGCTTGTCTTTTTCAGGCAAAGTTTCTTTATTTTCCTGCCCAGAAGGAGGTGGTTTTTTTCAAGGTGTTTGTTCTCAATTCTTCTTCATCCCTTGTAGCCAGCTGCATCTGCTGTGCCCAGGCAGCTGCAGCCAAAGCTGACCCAGCGTGACCTGCAGTGCTTTCTTGAGCAAAGATGCCCAGGCAGCTGCAGCCAAAGCTGCAGCGTGACCTGCAGTGCTTTCTTGAGCAAAGCAGAAATGAATGTCAAAAAGTACATTGGTTTTTATGTTTTAAAGAGGGAAAATGGCTTGGACAAGGAACTAAAACCGTTGTTACACCTTCTGGATCCCGTGTGTATGTATCTTCAGACTGGGCAAGGCAGGGAATAGCTGTGTTTTATGGGAAGACTTACAGCTGTTTTTTTCCATTTTCCTGTTTTTTAAGCATTACTCTTCTTGGCTAAACACCAAAATGCTCTCAGTCAGACGTGTAGAGTGAGACTTTTGTAGCTTTTTTTTTTTTTTTAACAGATTAAATGTACAGCTTTAGCTATCTGAACATTTTGAACCAAACTACTTTTCTGGTTTTTGTTGGAACCAGACCCCAAAGTGAAACAGCCCCCAGAGCTGACGCATGTTTTTCTTACTCTTCTGTCAGGAGCATTTTCCACTATCTAATACAGTGAAGAGTTCCTGTAAACTGCGTATTAAGAGGCTGCTATTGTGCAACCTTTGCAAAAATAAAGAAAGCAGAAGTCAAAAGACAGTCATAAGTTTAAGTTCAAAAAGAATTTTCTTTACTGTGTAGAGTACAGAAAAAACTCTCAGGAAAATTCATAAAAGTAGGGAACGTCCTTGTGGCAGTAGTTGAGAGAGGAGCTCTTTTCCTTCCACAGAAATGCAGATGCAAACTTTTCTAATTACAAAGGAGTTATTCCCTCCAAACGCAAACATTGTGAATATTTGAACCATTTTGAAAACCTCTGAAGAAGGCTGCAGATTAGCGAGCCAGCCAGCAGAGGAAAAAGTGATAATGAACGGGATGTAACTTCTCAGAAGTGAGATCTACCTCCATGGCAAACAAATTTGTGACACAATAATACATCATATTGAGAGGAAGCCTTTGCAGGTGTGGTGGCTTCACCTGGCTGGCAACCAAACACAGCCGCTGGTGTGTCCGCCACAGGGAACAGGGGAGAGAATTGGAGGGGTAAGGGTAAGAAGATTTGTAGGTTGAGATAAAAACAATTGAATAACTGAAATAAAATAAAACTTCAAATAATAATTACATTAAAATAATAATTACAATAATTATAATAATAAAATATGCAAATGAGTGATGCACAGTGCAATTGCTCACCACTCACCAACCAAGCCCAGCCTGTTCTTGGATAATAATCATGGAGGAGCAACAATCCCGAAACAAACTGCAATTCTGGAAGATTGAGAGTCTGAGCAAGAGCCAGAGAGAGAGAGAACCCCCACAAGAGAGAAACTCTTGTTAGTATACTGAACATGATGTTATATGAGATGGAATATCCTATTAGCATATCCAAATGACACTCTAGCTTATTAATTTAAAAATTCCTTGCCCTCCTCGACCTTTGCACTTGCAGACTAGCAAAACACGACAGCCTTCGACTTCCAGCGACAATTGAAAACATTGGTATGTTATCATGTTCTTCTCATAACAGACCCCATGTTGAAACCAAAACACAGCGCTATTCTAGCTACTAAAAAGAAACCCAGCTCTGTCCCAGGTAAAAACCAGCACAGCAGGAGACACTCAGAGCTCTTGGTTGAAACTGTGCATTTTTGGTTCTACTTTCATAGTAATCAGTCTTTTGTTTGGGCTTTATGTATGAATAATAGTGTGTTATTTTGCTTCTTTGAAGACAGCCTGGAAATTGTGTATGTGTGACCTTTATGTCAGATGTTCAACATATACTGTCAAGCTTTGTGATTTTTATTTTCAGTTTGATTAATCTCTTTCTGTAATGCTTGAACCTGACAGTGTTTTGTTTCCTTAATGGATTCAGCAATAGCAAGTGAAAACATAGCCAGAGGACTCCACTGCCTTGTGAACATTTGGAC
Source organism: Antrostomus carolinensis (assembly GCF_000700745.2). Taxonomy (NCBI): domain Eukaryota; kingdom Metazoa; phylum Chordata; class Aves; order Caprimulgiformes; family Caprimulgidae; genus Antrostomus; species Antrostomus carolinensis. The sequence goes on from NW_010308452.1 coordinate 17,514, forward strand.
TTTGATCAACGGAGATATGTGATTGTTTAATTATGTTTTCTACTGTAAGAGATTACTTGGATCATTTAAACAGACAATTTTTTTTTTCAGTGAACATTGCATTCATTGAAAAACAATGGGAAGCAAAGGCTCATGATGCCAGGGGGAAGGAATTAATTGTGCGCCGTATGTGTCCCTTTTTTCTCAGGAGAGCACCACCAGGAAAATGCCGAGTGGAGCCATTGCCAGTGAAAGTAAAAAGCAAGCTCATCCAGTTCGTGCCAAAGGAGCGTAAGTGTCACTGTTGCTGTTTATTATTAGTGCATCCCAGCTGGCAGTAAGTACAAACTCCAGGCTCACACTATCTCTGTTTGCGTGGAGACCACCCAGAACTTCAGTCTTCAGAGTATCCTCAAAATTAATTCTTACCAGCTGTTTTGGATCTGAAGAGTTGGTTCAAATAAGGCATAAGGTATTCCCCTCTCCTGGCCATGTGAAATCTTCCCTGTGGTTTCTGCCCCTGTACATTTTCCCTTTTACATGCTATATCGTACTTGCTTCATTACCACCAACTTGGTTTCCCCATAACTGTTTCTGTACTGAGATCCTGTGCTTGATGGTGCTTTTCAGTGGTAAGTTATTTTCTGCAGTGCCTTCAGGTAGTGTGGAGCACTTCAGGAGCTGAAGAATATGATGGCTAAATGGTTCAGAAATAGCTCAGTGGGCAAGATGAGGGTTGAGTCATTGTTGGTTGTAAGGGAGAGATTATGGGATGAGAAAGCACTGCCAAAAGAATTGGCATGATCAGCCATTCAGGTGAACTTTTGGCTTATCCAGACCCTCCAGGGCTCTTTGATTGCTTCATACTGAATGAAGCATTGTACTGCTGAAGCTGGAGCAGTCAAGGATAGATGAATCTGCAGCAAGCCAAGTACTATTTATGTTAAATGCAAACCCCTAAATATGCTATTAGAATCTCAGAATTAGATTAGGCCACAATCACTTTTCTTTTCCCCTGTGCATTTTGTTTACACATGTAAGTACCTAGGCAGTGCTTTAAGCACTTTGTAGTGAAGTTAATATTAGTGTAGGATCTCTAATGTCAGGACACTTTTATTTAATTTTTAATTGCATTAATCATACTACACCACATTTGGGTCATTGACAGTTCCTACAGCTTTGACTTCAGGGAGCAATGAGAGCACTCAGCAACTTTTAAGGTTGAGTCTTTAAGAAGGAACAAGATCTAAGACTAATTGTTAACTGTTGACATGCCTGAGCACTCAGCACGCCTTCCTTTGCAAGCTGTGCCCATGGTTTCCAAATATTAATTTGGTTCGTGTTGAACCATCTTTGTCTCAGTTTCTGCTTAGGCATTATTCTCTATGCAAGTCCAAAGTTCAGATTTTTAAACTACACATATAACTAAATCTTTTGGCTTTGTTGACAAGGTTGTTTTCATCATAAACTAAAACTTAGAAGCAGTGGGAGAGATTCTGCAAAGTGTCTTAAGAACTAAATTCATGTGCAGGTGAAAACCAAGCATGAAGATTTTGATTCAGAAGAATGCAAACGGGATGTGTAGCTGTAAATATTCTTCTCTTTTGGTTAGTGTTTAATGTGAATGTAACAGAATTACCAAGGCATGCGGCTTGCATTAGCTGGACAACTGCATTTGTTGGAAGTGTATTTAATAAATAGCTTGACAAAGAGTAATGTATAATAAAAACTTGATTTGGTGAGGTGAAAAGCACTCCCAGGTGACCATTAGCTTTCATGCAATCCTACATATCATTATATGAGTTCCAGGATTTTTTAGTGCTTTACCAGACCACGCTCTAGCAACTGAGATGTGCACAGGTAGGTTTTCACATTTGTTTCTTGCCTTCAGAACCTCAGCTTCCAAAGAAGGGAAATATTTTCATGCCACAAATACAGTTCTTCTCCAAAAACATTATTTGGAAAAACTGGACTGCTGCAAGGGTTTGTCTTTTGGGGACAATAGATATTTAGCACAAATAAGACAGTCATATTTTTCCTGTTCTCTGTACTACAAAGCAGATGATGAATGAGAATGGATAAATCTAGGATATAATTCAGAAAGTCTTGATGTCTTTGCAAACGTCCCAGCTCAGTAGACTTACTCTGAGTAATTCTGAATTGCTTCCTTCTGACAAGCTAAAACTTATTTTTAAGCTAAAAATAGAGTGCATGTGAATAAGCAAGTCCACTAATGCCAGGAAACTGTGACAGCAAAGAATTTTCAGCTCTTCAGAGTTCAAGGCTCTTTTTTTTTTTTTTTTCATAAGGAAGAAAAAACCCAACCCCAGATCCTGTTTTATGTGTTGTCCTGGCAACTCCGTTCCTTTTGCACATTCTGGTTGCCAGAGAGAATTGATTTTGAGTGTTCCTGATTTCAGCTCCTCTGAATAAAGCATCTGGCCCAGTGGGGAGGCCAGCACTCTCCGCCTGGTAACGATCCAATCAGTGGTAATGAAGAGGAGAGCAGAAATGGTGCCTGTCTTTAAAATGCTTTCAGCAGGGGAGAAGGGTAGATGGGGAACTCCTCTTCTGACCCTCTTCTGACTACAGAACTCCAGAGCTCACCCTTTAATGGCCAGGCTGAGGTTTTGCCATAAACAGCTTGGAGGTCCGGTAAGGTTTCCTTCCTGGGAGAGGCGGACTCGTTGGCGTTAAGCCCTGCAGTCCTCTCCGCTAACTAAAAGCAGCCGACATTTTTCACTGAGGAAACGTTGGCTCACTGGGAATGTTGTTGCTTCTTAACAGGATCAAGAAAGCAAATTCTAAGCAATGAGTTAAATAAGTAAAAAATCAGCGCTGGTTTTGTGTAGTTGTGATGAAGCGGCATCTGTAGAGTGACATTCTCATGGTTTCCTGGGGTTTTCCCCCAACAGAGCTTATTGTGAAAACAACAACGCCACGTCCCCGTTTGAAGACCACGACTGAGGCCCCACGCAGAGGCAGGACAGTCCCTGAGAGTCCTCACATGCCGGCTGTGGACTGGGGTGGCCAAGCCCCACCAGCACCAGGGAACCGAAGCAGGACACCCACCACCCCAGCACCGCGCGGCCGGGCCCCCAAGCCCAGGAAAGGCGGAGAGAGGAGGAAGCAGCGCAGGAAGAAGAAACCCCCCAGCACAGCCCCGCCGCTGCGGAATGGGGCCGTGCGGCTGATGGAGCAGCAGGGCCACGGCCAGAGCCAGGGCCGGGTGGAGGTTTACATCGACGGCGAGTGGGGCACGGTGTGCGACGATGGCTGGTGCCGCCAGCTGGGCTTCCCCTTTGTGGTGCGAGCCAGCAAGAAGGCAGAATTTGGGGAAGGGACCTCCCTTCGCATCCTCCTGGACGATGTCCAGTGCTTCGGGCAGGAGAAGACACTGCTGGAGTGTGCCCATGCTGACATTGGCACACACAACTGCTCCCATGAGGAGGACGCTGGTGTGGTGTGCAGCCGGGAGGAGGTGGCAGAGTGGTGACAGAGGAGCTGGTGGGACTCTGAGCACATCCCCTTCTTGCCTGACCCTCTAAACCAGCCTCAGTATTGAGGAGGATGTGCTCTGCCTTGAGGATGCTGCGTCTGTTTGAAGCAATCGTGCTGTTTTTCTTCATTTCATCCCCATCCATCTGCCTTGGAGGGAAGGAAAAAGTAAAATGAAGCAGTGACTTGAGTGTGCCATGGGCAGGGACTGTGTTTCTATGGAGTTTTTTTAATAAGAAAACCCCAAACAACAGCCATTACAGATTAGAAAAGAGATGCATCCTGTTACCCTTTCCCTTTTCAATATACAACATACCCCAGCCATGCTTCACAATGTTTTGTGGAAAAATAAATTCACAAATGACCATGTTTCGCTGCCACACAGAATCACAGAATGTTAGGGATTGGAAGGGACCTCGAAAGATCATCTAGTCCATGGAAATGTTCGCATTGTCTTGCTTGCTTTGCTACCTGTAGCTCTGAGTGGTAGTTTCTAAGTTTGCATAAATATGTACCTTTCTTTGCAGAACACAAAAGTAGAATTTTTGGTTAACTTTCCATGCACTAGTTTAAAGGAAAATGATTCTTCTGTAATGCTTTATATCGGTATAAGCCTATTGGTTATCAAAGATAACTGCATCTAAGCAAAATCAGATAAATTAGAAAAAGTCATAGCATACGCCTGGAAAATATTTCTGCAGTTTTCACTAGCCTAAGTGAAAAGAAAATCTGGCCTTTTTTACATGAACAGGACTGTTATCCAGTTTAACCCTGAAGATACTTTGTACATGTTTCTCCACTTTCCCAGAAGTTGTGAAGCCACATGTTTTTGCATTCAGTTTTCACGGGTGTGAATGACTAGACAAAGGGTAGTGCACTGAGGTAATAATCCTGTAATATTTACTCCTTTTTAAGGGATATTAAAAAAACCTCAAAACTCTTTTTGTCTGAAGCGTGTTTTTCACCTGAGTGGTGATTGGAGACGTGTTCTCCCCTTATGGTCTCTGTGTTTGATAGCATTTTGCCTGGTTATCTTTTTTCCCAATGTAATCAGGACAGGTTTTATCTTCATGCTCTCACAAGAACATGAAAAAGACCAGACGAAACCAATGTGAAATGACTAGTGCATCCAGAGAAGTTCATGAGCAAAACCTTGTATCTAAAGCTCTTACGGTGGATATTTATTTTAATTTCCCAATTTCAAGTTGACAGTGTCCTCTTAAGCCTAAAACATTGATGTATGTGGTAAATGAATTTGTTTTAAACATTTTTCCTGAACTTTCAATCCATTCAATACTTTTTGATATGAAAGAACACCTTCACTATACAAAAACAGACAATCTGAAAAATAGCACTGGCTCCCTACATCTTAAGTATAAAGGGGAGAACAGATGTATAAAGTGCCTTTTGCAAAATACTACTTTCATTTAATTGGAAAACCTACAAATGCCATCAGGCACCAGACTGTCATTAGCTTTTCCCATTGCAGGGAAGGTGCAAACGCATCTGTTTTAAACTGCAGAAATTCACTTCAGGCTCAGCAAAACGTTCAGGGAACAAGAGAGTCCTTTGTAAATTCTTTTGGTAAAAGACTTGGCACCTGTTGAGCTGGTGGGACTAGAGAGCTGGAAGAAAATGGAAAGTGGAGATACAATCTTTCTTCTTCCAAATTCCTCTTCCGCTTCTTTTGGCTCCTTAACCCAATTTCAGCTAGCTCTGCCTGTGAGGGCTTAAGGAGAATCTTGGTTGTAGTGTTAAACTTAAAAACTTCTGGGTAGAAAAAAGGCCTGCACAACAAAAGTTACTCTGAATTGAGAGGATTCGAGGAATATCTGCCACAAACCAATTAGACAGGAATTTCGCCATCATCTTCCAGGTACTTAAGTATTATTTTTCTGATTTAACTATTCCTTACCCTATGCCTGCTGTAGCCCATTTGAGCCTCCTGAGGCCACCTCCTTCTTGCATATTGCTGGTGGTGGCTGCCACCAGCCCCCAGCTGGCAGTCACTCAGTGGCAGGCAGTGACAGCTAAAGGCAGATGGAGACCAGCCTACCAAGAGCAGCCATCGGGAAGGGTGAGCTTTGCCGTGGGCTGGCTGACGGCAAACACAGAGCCGTGCACCCCCGGTATTTGCTGCTGGCATTATGGGGGTGCCGCCGGCTTCACGGGGGAAATGTCGGCAGAGGAAGAGATGAGACTTGCAAAGAAGATTTTTTTTCCCCTTATCCTTTTTCCCAGCCTACCCTGAGCGGGGAAGGCATTTCTGTAGGTGCCTGCCAGCTCAGTACGCGTGGGTGTGTGTGCGTGTCTCTGCCTGCCAGCTCAGTATGTTGTTACAATGCTGGGAAGTTATTTCTTACCATCGTGGTCGCTTCCAGGCTTAAAACATAACTGTTCTAAATCCTGGTATTTGTCAGTCTAGTTCCCTAGTATTTAAATAATGAGCCCGTACTATTCAAAGCACAGAAGTGCATGTGCATTTAAATACTTGATATATCATCTGCTGTTTAATAGAATTCTTGTTGATAGCTTCTTTCTTCATTTATAATGTACTTATATACCAGGATGTCACACAAATTAAGCTTTAGATTAACTGATAAACCCTCCTGCAACATTTGAACATGCTGGTATACCACCTGGATGCTGATTCAGGATAAAGGTCTTAAAATAGCCCAGAATAATGCTGGTTCCCACAGTGCAGCTGCTCTTCCACGTGTTATGTGGCAGTCCCAGACGTTGGTCTAATAGCAACATGGTTTATTGCCTTCTCTCCTGATTCACCCCTGTGACTGAGACTGGAGCATCTGCATTTTTCCTTGCATGGTTTTCCTTTCCTTATGTTAGCACAGCTGTATCCCATGGAGGACCCAGCATATCTCTAAGGGAACAGTGTAGACCCAGCCTTGCTACCTCTTTTTCTCCACCTCCAAGTCAGAGTAACTCTGTGCAGAGCTCAGGGTTTTTTTCCACTTACATTGCTTCTGGTACCCAGCAGATGGCCTGTGCACCGCTGCACTGTGTGGTGCAGACATTATCTTCAGGCCAAAATAATTTGAACTTACCATGTTCTTTCCAAGGCACCCAATAGACAAATTTTCCCATAAGTATATTGTAAAAAAACTTTAAAGCTTGCTGCCAAAGCAGTGGAGAGAGTGGAAGAGGTAGGGTGTTGCAGTGGGGATGCTCACTCAAATGCTGGCAGAACCCTTCTGGGTGCCAAGCCCTGGATGGAGCATGCCGTGAGGACATCCCCCACATCGGGGGGGGCTGGGGCTCTGCCCAGCTTCTCTGTGCCAGGTTGCAGGGTACCAGTAGCACGAGGCACACATATCACAGAATGTTAGGGATTGGAAGGGCCCTCGAAAGATCATCTAGTCCAACTCCCCTGCCAGAGCAGGAACACCTACAGTAGGTCACCAAGGAATGCATCCAGGTGGGTTTTGAATGTCTCCAGAGAAGGAGACTCCACAACCTGCCTGGGCAGCCTGTTCCAGTGATCTGTTACCCTCATAGTGAAGAAGTTTTCTCTTATGTTACATGGAACCTCTATGCTCCAGCTTGCACCCATTGCCCCTTGTCCTACCATTGGACATCACTGAGAAGAGCCTGGCTCCATCTTCCTGACATTTGTCCTTTACATATTTATAAACATTAATGAGGTCACATCACTAAGCACAGTGGCCTGTAACTAAATAACGCTGAAGCCATGACTCAAGTTCAGAAAGCTCAGCGGTGGAACTGTGGGTGACACTGGCACCTGGTGCAAAAATGAGCCTGGAGGCCCAACTTCAGCTGGTGCCATGGTGTTTCTCCTGCCGTCATCTCCCCTACCAGCATCTCCCCCACCTCTCACCAGTCGGCATCTTCATGTTGGGCCTCAGCATGTCCAAGGGAGAACAGCAGCTCATACACCACTGGCTCACAGCCCAAACTCAGCAAAACACTTCCAGGAATGCACAGAGCAGAGCCTGCCTCTTCTTTAACCTGTTAGCACCAATATGGCTGTATGGGGAGGCCCCCAGTACATATCTGTCCCTCTGTGCGCGAGCTCAGCTCGGCACTGTTTGGTTGTTATCAACACAGAAATTCAGACTAAGTGCAGAGGAGAAAACCAGTCACAACCTATCAATATCCAAGCCTGCTTTTCCTCTCAGAAAGATGCCAATAGACTTCTTTAAAAGGTCAGCTTGGCATGTGGGATACATTGCCCCTCTTAGATACTTCAGACATAAACACACATTTTTCTATATGAAAAGAGATGCAAACATCATTTAATAACTAATAACTGCATTCCAAATTTATTTTTAAAATTAGGTTTTCTTCTGTAAACAAATGAGACCTCAAACCCATTTGACGTGTGTCAATACCTTGCTGCCTTGTACATGAATTTCCCAAGGTTTTCAGGTTTAGACTTTACCCTGGGGCACAAGTGCAGCTATAGACCTGCCTTGACCTCTGTTTTAATGTAGTCAGAAAATCAGCTACGATGGAAACAGCAATCATTCCTTAACAATAATGTGGTAAATAGGGATGCTATTTTTATGGAAAGAAAAAAAAGTCTCTAGTGTTCAGCCAGCTGTGAACACTGACATCAGGTAGCTTGTTCCTCAGGGGCATTAGCTGTTGGCAATGACTAAACCCTTACACTGTTTTTGTTATTATTAACCATCTTTCCAGTTACTTGCTCACTCCATGCTGGAAAATTTTATTGACTGAGAAGGATCAGCTTTCTTCTTCCAGTCCTTATGGACCTCAGTATGTATGAGCCCGTTGACAACCAACTCAGGGTGAAAAATCACTGCAAAGGTCTGGATTTGGCAGTGTTCGGTAAGTAACATCTAAGCCTACTGAAGATTTTATTTTGCAAAGGTACAGTTGACCTGTGTATCCAGTGTAGTTTAATCTGTGGTAAAAGGTCTGGGTTTAGGTCAGCCCATTTTTTATGAGCAGTTACTTTTTCTGAGAGTTTTCCTGTCCACATCTGCCAAGCATGGACAGGAGTCAACAGTACGGCAGTGCTCGTCAAGCTTGAGCAAAGTGGCTCCAATGGCCTCGAAAGTTGCCAAGGTCCAGTGCTGCCCACGAGGGACCTTATTTCCACAATCCCCTGCAGAATGAAACCACAAAGAGCTTTATCCTGATCAAGTCAGGATATGATGCCCTAAAGCCAGAAAAGCTTGGAGCACATTTTGTTGTCAGTACTCTCAAATCAAGGAATTTTTTTTTTTGCCTGGTAAATGAAGGGGCACCAGGAAACATTTCCTGGCACCAGGAGGCAATGAGCTGTGCTGTTAAATCTTCAGAGCAGTCCCCAGCCTGCCTGTGGCCTGGGCTAACCTGCACTCTCCCAGATCACCCTGGGCTAGCTCAGGAGTCACTACCACTTGGCCTTACAACCAAGGAATGACTCTGTTTAATTTACTAGTGTAGATGAAGACTTTGTGAAATCTAAACCAAAGTGGCTGTTTTTCCTAAAGGGTGGAACTTCCCATTGCAACACCATGTAGGCCTTTTTATAATTTCTTTTCTGGATGATACAGAAGTAAAAATCTCTTTGGAGCTGATCAAAAGTATAGGGAGACAAAATGATGGCTTTATTGGTTTTGTTTTGGTTTGTTTTTTTGGGGTTTTTTTGCATCTGCTTTTTAACACAGTGAGTATATGACTAGTATTTGGATTGTTTACTTTTTCTTTTCCCCTTTACTTTTACTGTGTATGGTGTATTGTGGTTTTAGGAAGATGCCAGATGAGTTGCAGATCATGAGGTATTTCATTCCTATGCATAAAGCAATTCTTTAAACCAATATTTTAGATCATTTGTGCTGTGTCTACCTTTCCAGTATGATACTAACAGACACCTTGGAGAGAAAAGGAGCTTCTGGAAGAAGCAGCAGGGACTGTTCTGGGAGCTGTGGTCCCAGATGCTAGTGCCATGCACAGCAGGATGGGGAAAGTCCTGACCTGTGAAGGTCTACGAGGGCATCTGCAGTTCTGCATAGGCAGGTTGAGAAGATCTTGCATCACCCAAGGTTTTATTTTGGAAGAGCAGGGGGAAAGGAAATTATCCTACAAACTTTATCATGGAAGAAAGATCTCATTTCAATTTTTCATCTCTCTCTTCCTGCATGCCATAGCTTGTGACATGACACAGCATGCTGTCATGCCATCTCATCTCACACTGTCCTGTTGGCTGGAGATCTTCTCCAGCCTGGCCCAGCTGCAGCCCTCACACCCCAGCAGCCGCTGGTGGGTCAGTGCTGAAGATGCTCTGGGCTTCCCCAGCAGGTTTTGTGACTTGGGACTCTGCACTCGGGGAGCTGATTTTCCCAGCATCAGACAGAAGGTGGAGTTTTTGTTATTAATTTGACGCCACTTTTCCATTTCCTCTTCCTCGATAATTAGGTTAAAATAATGAATCATTTTCTGTTTCCAAAACCATTATAACAGCCCTCGCTAGCTTTGGCTTGGCTGGATTTCATTCTTATTCACACTGATAGAAATAACAGCAGAATTGGCCTACTGCTTTACATTTTATATCCATATATATATGTATAAATGTGCTGAGGAAAGTTACGTACTTACTTTTGAACAGAATAACATTTTTCTTTTAATTTTAACTGGATAATAAATAACTGGATTTAAAATAGGGTCATGTATTGAATTGTGTTAGTAACACAATTTAAGTCCATATTTTCTAATATTAGTTATAATATTGCAATTTGTTTTATATAATAAAAATAATGAAATGTTTACATTAAAGTGTGTATTTTATTTTTTTCCTTTGAGCTGGTGTATGAATGAATGTAACCGTAAGCACATAGCAGCAAATATCTCCACGTACATTGCCAATGACTAGTAACTGAGAAGCAATCACTGACTGTTTAAGGGGAAGGAGGTTAAGGTAAATGTCTCCCCTCTATTTGGTAAAAAATCCTGTATGGTCTTACTCTAAATAAGCTCATCTGCCTCACTACTTTTCACATTAGCTGTCATCGTAATAGTAAAAAAACAGGGAAACCAGATATTCTTACTTGGCCATCAGAAGAAGAAAGCGGGTTTTGGAGGTGTACTTCAATGAGTATTTTGAAATCTGGTTATATTCCTCACCTGGTGTTGCTCTGAGCCAGATGACTCTCTGCTGGCATCGTGGCATTCATATCCCAGGTTCGAAGATACACAAAATATGAATCTTGTCTGAACTCTCAGGCCATGTTAGATTCAATAGTATGCTGAGCTGCAATCCTACAATCCTTGGAGCAGAGACCTTTATCTTTTGCATGATTAAAAAAGCAAATGGTTATTTGCCACAACATAGAGAGTAGCTGAGATGATGGAATGGAGGAAGGTGAAGGCACACTGTGCACGGACACAATGAATGTTATTTGCCCTCAGTTAAATAAAATGTTCAGACATTTCACAGCCCATCCACAAAACTCTGCATCCCTGGTCTGCATGACCATGTGTGTTAGGAACCCCATGTCTTGGACACAGCTAAATCCTCGGGTCTTCACAGCTGAGTGCCCAGGCAGTGCTTCCTCTGGCACTGCTCACGTGTGGCACAGCAGCCAGAGCCAGGCAGGAGGACAGAAATCCCTAAATAGCAGTCTGTCCTCAGATTCCACCTGGACAGTGTTTTTGCCTAGGAAAGGAGGACATGCCTAGTAAAAGCAGTCCTGGAGTTTGCATTTCTGCTGGAGATGGATGATGTGCAGTGCTTATGCTAGCCCCAGGCTCCCACTAGTTCCATATGGACCCTTAGGCAGGGGGATGAGGTTTTAGACTGTAAATTCTCCAGGAGAGGTATTAGCTTAATCACCATCTGCACTTAACCAGTAGCACACAACAGACGGAGACATTTAACAATAAAATTAAAAGCTCTTTATTCAGAAGTGTATTTTAGTGGTAAATTCAGATTGCTGCAGGATACCCAGCCCTCTGGCTAACTGTATGCTGCAGAAGGCATTTCCCAGCACAAGAGACGCCTACACTGTGCATTCTCCTTGCTGTCCTCACTTACAGCCTATACCATGCTGGACCTCTTGAGAGAAAGCAGTAAACGTTTTCAAACCTTAATAGCTATGAAAAGACAAGCAAACGAGAGCAGGAGTTTGGACAAACCCTACATCCCATCAATTTTTCAAATTCACCTTGTAACTTCACACCAGTTAATGGTTCCCAGCTCTCTGCTCTTCTCTTTGGCTCCAAAGTCTCTCTTGCTGTTTGTGTTTAAGGGAATGTGCGAGTTGGCAAAATTTCCACGCCATGGCAGTTCAGTCCCCAGCAGAAAGGTGACAGACGGGGGAGCTCAGCGTGCCCAAGCCTGAGCTCCTTCCTCCTTAGGGCAGCGCGTGGCTCCCAGGCAGACAACAAACCCTTGGTATCATGTCCTTCACTCAAGGGTATAGAAACATCTTAGAAGACAAACAAGAGGTTGTATTAAAGCTTGTTAGAATGCAAACAAAAGTTTTTATTAAAGCTTATCTTTAAAGCCTGAATTATATGGTAATTTCTGCAGTCTACCCAGGCTGAATACTTAGGGAAGGGGAGTTAGCCGCTGAGAATTATATTTGCATGAGAAGCTTTATTCTGAGAGTTTGCCTGATCTACTCAGGGATCAGAACTATATCACAGGGCCTCTCCATCCCATCAAAATGTATAAAACGACAAATATTTCATCACCTCCCTGTGAGCCGCTCACAAACAAAGTACAAGCAGGAATTTTCTGCAGGAATTATTCTGAGAGTGATCTCAAATGAAAGAACACCTTACAGAGAGTTACAATCTATCCTTGAAGTATGCTGAAAAAAACACTGATGAAACTCAGAAAATCAATGTTTCATCAGGAAGTTCATTGAGTGGCCTTAAGGACTTGGTTTCATTAGTTAGCTTTAGTTTTAAGCACTTTCTCTGGGTGATGCTATTGTTGTGATTAGCTATATCTTTCCTAGTGATGAGTATTTATATCATGAGATCATGATCTACATTGTCTTCAATGGGAAGGAATGGTAGCTTTTTTTCTGAAAACAAGAGGTTATAAAACCCCAGATTTAACAGGAAAAAAATTTCTAGTTTCAATTAAGATAAACAGAAATGGTAGTTAGATAATATTTTTGGTCTTTGAGAATGTAACGATAACATAATATCCAGATTAAAAAAAAAAAAAAACAACACTGTGTGAAAATATGTGTATCCAAAACAGAGGGGAAAATAATTTAAAGGTTATTACAACTATTTTGAGCCAAAGAAGGAACTATTGTTCAAGAAAAATCAATGTTAAGATTAAATGTAACAGAGAGCCAAACAATTTTTAAAAAAGTACAGCCGGCTTTTGCTCCATTGTGTACTGACAGCTGGAATCTTTGACTTCTAACATTTTGTATTGTTTGACCATTATCAAGAGTCAGTGTTTCTCTGAGGTCATAATGTGGCATTACCACCAAACTCTTCTGCTATGCGGTGTGAAGCCAGAAAAGTGATGTTGGCCACCAAGCATGCCCAGCAGAGCAGCTCTGCCCACCCACAGGCTGGAAGTCCACGGATGAAGTGATCAGGTGTATTTGTTCTCATAGGGCATCTCAGGTGTTCATCCTCCCCTCTGCCAAGCATGGTCGCCATCCAAAAGGGAAAGCCCAGGAGGTCCTGAAAGGCTTTCACAGCTTTCACAGTTTTATGAGGAGTCTTTGGTCCATCTGCCTCCACAGGGACCTCCCAGGCTGATGCCACCCAACTCCTGCCCTGCCCAGGCCAAGAAACCCAAATGTGGGCAGGCTTCAGCCATGCCTGCTGGGAGAGGTGCCAGTTCCTGGGGACTTCAAAAGAAAATCGCTGTCATCCTCTAAGGTCTGCAATACCAAACCTTTCTTTAGCCTAGGTCATGCTACAAAGCCAGTGCAATTCATTTATTCTGCCTAGTTTTCAAGCATTCTGTATCTGTATTTCTATGGGAAGTTTAGTTGAAGTTGGCCAGTAGGTGTTAGCCACTAAGTTGCTCATGAGGGATACGTGGGCATGCCTCCACACAGGAAAGCAGCATAAATAACACACAGAGTCACGACTGCTACCAGTGCTCCTGAAATTCCCCTCTGCCATGGACTCCTTGCTGCCTCTCTGTCATTAACAGCCCATTCAAAATTATTTATGTTTTGGAACAAAACATGAAATCTCTCACCTCACACCAGCATGTGCTGTTGTTGGTTTGATACTCTTTCTCTGCTCTCTCTGATCTGTTAGTCTCAAATACAAGAAATGACACAAGGAAACCAAGGAAAAGCTGCAGATTGTGGCCTTTTCGCACAACCATTGCTTCCATTTGGAAACCAAAGTGAACTGACTCTTGGCGGTGCCTGGCAGATGATTGCTGCATCAGATGGACAAAAACAGGGGGTGCCATGAGTTACATCCTCTCCCTCCTGCTGCAGAGAGGCATGGCCATACGGGAGCTGCCACGGGAAGGGAGCAGGGAAAAGGCACCCCATTGGAAATGATGAGGATGAAAACTCCTGCAGCAGCCTCATACAGTGCTGCAAAACAATTCAGAGACCCACAGCTGGCAAACAGACATGATAAAAATCCAGGTAGCTTAGTATCCTGTCTCCAGACAGTTGAGTAAAGCTTGTGCAGGGAACTAGTGCGTGAATGGGGTTGTCCTGTGAAAGTCTGACAGGCAGGTGGTGTGCCTGCTTTTCTGTCAAGGGGATGGTGGGGCAGCAGGGCATCCTGATTCTCCTTCCCCTGCTGCAGTCAGAGCTGTGGGAATGGTGGAGAGCAGTGTCTGCCACCCTGCATGCAAGGTGGGCAACCCGCCAAGGCATGGAGCAGGCACAGCGTGCTGCAGCACGGGGAAGGGATCTGCGGTGAGGGCAGCAGGTCTCCGAGGAGGAAGGAAGAAGGGGAGAGTTTATAGGAGACACTGGAGATTGTTGCAGGGACTGAGAGGCTGCTGGGCTGAGGGCAGGATGAAAAGACAGGAGGATGCAGTGGGTGGTTTGTGTACCCTCTTAGTCTTCTTGGGCCATTTAGGGTCTTGCTGCTTTCCCCAGAAATCCCCAGAGTGCAGAACTCTTGTTGAGGCCAATGATGGCTCCTGGATCCATCCCCCATCATCTCCCCTGGCTCCCTGTGAGCCGATTTATTTATTTAGCCTCTACAACAGCTTATTTAAATTATTCAATTGTTTTTACCTCAGCCTACGAGTCTCCTTACCCCCTCAATTCTCTCCTTTATCCCCTGGGGTGTGGGGGGCGGTGGGAGTGAGCGAGCGGCTGTGTCTGGCTGCCA